>NC_138541.1:36124775-36292275 GCF_964234715.1 Podarcis melisellensis
GCATTCATGGGCATTCGTAGAACAAGTTCAAACTTTTCTGGTCCCTCAAGGACAGGCTGTCCTAAATCATCCAAGATGGTCACACGGAAAGTCTGCATATTTACACCAGGTACAAAATCCAGGTTTCGGCTGATGCCAACGTAATCAACTCCAGCTACATAAGAAGCAAGAGGGACTATTTCGAATCACATCCATTAGATTTTACAACTGTCTTATTAAATTAATATTTATTTTATTCATAGAATGATAGAATTGTAGAGTTGGAAGGGATCCCGAGGATCATCTAGTTCAACTCCCTGCTTTGCAGGAACCTCAACTAAATCATGCATGACAGGGGACCACCCAACATCTGCTTAAAAAGGTACAAGGAGAGTCCACCACTTCTTGTGGATGTCTGTTCCACTGTCAAACAGCTCCTACCATCAGAAAAGTCTTCCTGATGAATCTCCTTTCTTGTATCTTGGAAGCCACTGATTCGGGTCTTACCCTCCAGAGCAGGAGAAAATAAGCTTGCTCCATCTTCCATCTTTAGTTATTTGAAGATGGCCATGATATCTTCTCAGTCTCCTCTTTCTGAGGCTAACCATACCCAAATCCCTCAACAGTTCTTCATAGGGCTTGGTTCTAAGTGCTCACAGACCAGCCATTTCATTATCTGTTCTAGGACATTTCCTGGAATCAACATTAAGCTGACTGGTTGGTCACCTGAGTCTTACCTGAGTCTTCTTTCACCCTGCTTTTGAAGATGGGGATAACATTTGCCTGCCTCCACTCTGCAGGTACCTCATCTATTTTCCAATAATTCTCAAAGATTATAGACAGAGGCTGATATTACATCTGCAAGCTCTTTAGTAGCTCTTTAGTGCAGCTCATTAACAATTATTAACCATTACATTTATTTTTAGCAAATCAGATTTTTGTCTTATTGTTATTCTTAGGTTAGTTGGATTAAACCAATTAAATTCCTCAGTTGCACTCTAAAAATAAAAATATTAGGTTCTCTTATAATTTTGCCCATAATTCCACACTCTGGAATCACAATATCTGAAGGAAACTGTTGGGGAGTATTCTGGGCAGCTATTTATTGAAAATGTGTACTGAGATTTTCCTGGGGAAATCTGCATATGTCTGAATAATGCACAATGCAAACGTATCTGGACTTAAAGATGACATCTGCACAGAGCAGAAATCAATGCTGAGATACAGCACATCAGTAATGCCTCTTGGAAAAATTAATTCACCTTCTGCAGATAATGGTTCTGTTTTCCTGGAGCGCACAGTGACAGTGGCTGCTTTAGACAGGTCAGTTCCAGTTCTCCAAACACGAACTTCGATGTGGCCAGCACTCTCAGCCACATGATATTCTGTGTCACCAAAGTAAAAAGCAGGTTCTAGAAGCGGAACATAAAAAGGAGAAAAGAGATAAGAGCTCATCAATTTCCCAAAAGACAGTGATCAGGTAACAAACCTGTAACTTGCAAACAAATGAATCAGCAGGGCAATCCTTTTAGGGAAATCTCTTGTAAGTAAAATGAGTTAGAACTACGCAACCAAAGGAACAAAATGATTTTTTTAAAAATGATTTTTGGCAATTAACAAAAATTGTTGCCAAAATAGAGTCCTTTATTTACTATACACATGGTATTATTCTTCATTCCTCAAAGTGAAAGACTTGCCTTTTATCAGGGTGAATCCCAAAATTTACAAATCAGGTCAGGGAAAAGGCCAGAGTAAAAATGGGCTTAAGTAGTCACCCCATTGTTTAGTGTAAGAGATCAAACATCACAAGACTGACTGAAACTAGCACTAATTTAGCAGCTCAGCACATTAATTAGCTGGGCAGGTGGATGGGGAATGTCTTCGTTTTCAATTAAAAGCAATTTCATTATACTTTGTCTAACACAGTGAATACAGCAGCCTTTGGACTTAAGTTTTTTAATTGATATTCTGCTTAGTTCCAATGCAGCCCTCAAGGCAGCTCCTCTATCTTCATACAGGCAATAATTGTGTCAGCCCTGCTTGAGGATGCTTACTTTGGTTTTCCTAACCTGAAGCACTCTAAAAACCTTTAAAATTGATTTAACTGATGATCGGGTATTAAAAAGTGAAGTATATATTTTGTAGGGAACAACAGCTCTGAAGTACTGGGCCAGTCACCCAGAGAGTGTGTCTGGAAACAGTACTCTCTGTAAAGTCATACATTCACTTTTCATCTCACTCTGCTATGATTGCCTGGCTCGCACCTCAATATTTAGGCACTTTTATGCACAAAGAGAGGATATTTCCAGGGGTGACAGCAGGGGAGACAAGACTGTGGACAAACTCACAGATACCGGACAACTGCAGGAGATGGAACGTCTCTTAGCCTAACCGTTTGCACAACACAGCACTTTGCCATAGGCAGCTGGTTCAGCTGTGAGCTGACCACCCAGGAGGCAATAATGGCAAAGAAGGCCAAGCCAGCTCCTCACCAATTGGAGTTCGCTTGTCAGTAGATACTTAAATAAAACATGGGGAGGGGACTCTTTCTCCAAACTTAGGGTGCTTCTTGACAGGAGATGAATACTACAAATGAGAGATGTCACCAATTATAACTGGCGACAGGCTTACTTTAAACTTAATTGGATTTTCTGAAGAAAGCATAAATCTGGATTAAATGGGGGTGGGAATACAGGCTAGCACTTTGCTGCTGATTTTGTCAGCATAATAAATCCCATAATAAACATACGTCTGGAAGCACACATAGTTAAATGTTTATAAACCTGCTTCCATGGTTGATGCTTATATTTTTTACAGATCCAATAGATGCTCTTCCAGGCACAGTGAGAATACTGGCTAGGTGGTAACAGCTGCCCAGACTAGAACCAGCAGCTTTCATAGAAACAAAGAGCTAGAAGTGACCCTGAGGGCCCCTTGATCCAACCACCTGCAATGCAGGTATCTTTTGCCCAACACGGGGCTCAAACCCACCACCCTGAGATTGAGAGCCTTATGTTCTACCAAGTGAGCTATCCACAGGGCGCTGTGCAGCTGCCCCGTGTAGTGAGCTGTCAACTTGACCCCACCTATCCAAGCTCAACATTGCACTCTCTTTGTTTGGACAGGGACCTTCCCTGAGCATCAAGGTCTTTCTGGTGTCCCCCACCAAACCCTGCATTCCTTGTCACTGACTGCTGGCATTGTTCCTGAGATCCAATTCCTAGCTTGGTCGCTCAGGTCTGACTTCTCGGTCAGTTCTTGGCTTCTGGATCACCTTTGACAACTGCTTTCAGCTCAGCCTTGACCCAAGTCAAGGTGTGCTGATAAGGACCCAATACCTTATCAGCACACCTAAGTTTGCTGGTGGAATATAATACAGTCCCTGCCCATCAACGCTATGATTAGTGGTGCTAACACATTCAGAATATTAGTGCCAATTTGGGTGAGAAAAATACTACCAATTTGCCTCACTGGATATTTTGCCTATCTCCAAGTGTCTGCAATATTTAGCTTCCTGTGATTTAGCAAACCGAACAAGAGACAAAATAAGAAATCAGAGGCAAAGGAATTGCTAGTTTCAAACACTGATAAGCAGCTTCAAACCATGTTGCAAATTGCAATGAACAGCTGTTGGTATATAAATGTCTGTGTTTCTGTTGCTATGCACATATGCCGTGAGATATTTATGTTGCACATATTTTCATTTGTGCAGCCCTCGGCAATTAAGATCCATGCCATAAATACGTTTCAGAATAAATATATTTATATAAATATTTGTGGGCACAGGGCCAGATCCTGATCTCACTCTCAGATCATTCTCCCAAAGGGCAACTCCCTCCCAGCATTTGCATTAGTGTAACTGTAACAAAGCACCTGCACATAATATCTAAAGCTTATGAGTTCAAACCCCTATTTTCAACCCCCACCCCCTGTGGTGTGCCAATCACGAGAGCCCAAGCCATAATAGGATATAACAGAAGAAGCACACCATCATAGAAGTGTAGAGTTTGAAGGGACCTTGAGGGCCATGTAAGTCGAACTTCCTGCAATGTAGGAATCTCAATTAGATCATACATGACAGATGACCAGCCAACCTTGCAAGTGTAGTCAAGACATCAATGATGCCGGAACCCCCCCCCCCCCAGTTTCTTTTGTTATGTTTGTCCACCACAGCACTGCCACTTCTATTCCTTTTAGTGGGGCTGTCCTGGGACGCCCACTGTAAGCACCACTAGAAAACAATGGCGGCTCAATAGTAACAGTTCCTGTTGCTTAATGAATTAAGCACAAAGTGTGCATGCCTCAGTGTACAGTTTGTGCACAGAAACTAAAAAGAGCAGTGCCGGAGCCATTATATAGCATCCTCAACATTTTAATTAAATACAGTTACTCTTCCCATTCATACAAAAATTAATTAGGAGACTACTAAACAGACATGACTGGAGGCCTTCAGAACATGACCCTAGTCACGCCTCAGTTATTACAGGGATTTAATCACTTGTCTCTGAAATATAATCCACTCTTGCTAGATGGACCTAAACACACTGCCAGCAAGCTTTGAGGCGGAACCCACTAATAACTGGAAGAGAACAGAGGCCTATCTAACATATCTCCTTTTCTCTCTTGGCAAGACAACAACCCGTGTAGCTGGAGCTACACCCCAGTCAGAAGAGAAAATATGTGCTTTTCTTGTTCTTCATTTTCCATCTGTACCAAGCAAAGCCAATAAAGCCAGGAAATTTTTACAATAAGGTAGTCCAGTAACAATGAAGTCAATTTTCTTATGGCAGTGAAATATTCCACATGAACTTCTTCTGCCCATGGTATCTCTAGAACAATCTTTCAAAGACAGGCCACAGCAAATAGGATAAATAATAAGAGCCTTTAAAGACTTTTCTCGGTCAACAATTTCCTTAAGTAGGTGCCCAGATTGTGAAACAATTGCCACTAATGCTTTAATGAGCACACATCCAATAGCAGAAATGGTGTCAGAAAGAGAAGAACAACAGACTGAGGTTGCTTTTGTAATTTAGCACTCACTCTTCTCCTCTGCCTCTAGCAAAGCTTGGGACTCTGCTATACAGCTACAAATGAAACATTTTAAATGTGTTGCAAAGTGCATTATACAAATGTGACACTAAATGGTGATGGTGAGCTATGGCAAATTGAATATATTTTTCAAAACTTTTTTCAATTTTTTTTTCACTTTTCTTAAAAAAAATCGCAGCGTTTTATATATGTTTCTAGATTCCACCTTGGTTAGAAGGGAACACCTTTATAGAATCATAAACATTAACCCTATGCAAGATTTGATACTGCTTATATGCGTATATAAACAAACAATGTTCTATTTTAATTTTAAAAACAAGCTATTTTAAACACATTTTCAAACATTTCTTTATGAGGAAATTTATCAGCAGATAATGATGTTTGTAAATTAAAAAGGAAAAAAACTGAAAAAGTTACACTGCTCTGAAATATGTGAGCTAATGAAGCGGCAACTACAACAAAGAAGGTAATGCCTTTCCCCTAAAATCCTTTTATTTACTTAGTATCATCCACAAATACATACAGTTTCTTAAGCTAACTCAGCACTTTTTTTAATGGCAGTGAAATCTTTTGAGCCAGCGGTTAATTTAAAATCTATTTCTGTTTTCTTCAGAGAAGACTTTACGGTGTTTACTCAGGCTATCTGGATAACCTTGTTGTTCCCTTATTTAAAAACATAAGCACTGGACACAAAACCTGTTCTACCAGCCATGCCACTTAAACATTCCTGTAATAGAGAACCATGGTAAGATTTCCGCTTCCTTATAAAATCACAAGTTGTTTGCATCTCTGTCTTCAAAGCGCATTACCGTACAACTGGATCCTTTGTTCAGCTACACATGATCAGAAGGCATGCTTCTGAAGAACAAGAAAATAACACAGAACCCACAGTTTACTACTAGTGTATGATCAAGGGCTTGCTGCAAATGCCATACTATTCAGCCGTATCTAGAAAACCAAGATCAAAGGATTGGCTTTTTGTCTTGACTACCTGTTTATGAAGCTTTTTTAAAAAAGGAATCATCAACAGCTGGCACCTGTGATGTTACAGATCAACAGGTCACTGATTACCTTTTGAAATTCAATTTAAGCATTTCCCTTATCAAGCACATGTCTTACTTAAAAGAATTTAATGTGGAACACACATGAATATACAGACAGAACCTTTGATTTGCTGTCCTTTAAATAGCATGAATCTGCATCACCAATATGCAGAACTCCAGTTGGATCAAGTATTTATACGGGTATACCTCATTTATTTCACACCACTTTACTGCTCTTCAAAAATATTGCGGGTTTTTTTTTTTAAAAAAACAAACAAATTGAAGGACTTGGAGACAAGGATGCAGGAGCCTGTCCCTGCTGCAAAGTAACTCTTGCTGCACCTTACAAGGACATGGGCGCAGCTGCAGGCAAGACCCTGCATCAGAAAAAAGATTATGACTTGCTGAAGGCTCAGGTGATGGTTAGCATTTTTTAGCATTAAAGTATTTTTTTAATTAAGGCATGTACATTGTTTTTGTAAAATGTAATGCTATTGCACATTTAATAGACCACAGTATAATGTAAACATAACTTTGATATGCAATGGGAAACAAACAAACAAAAATGTGTTACTCGCTTTATTGCATTATTTGCTTTATTGCGGTGGCATCAAGTGAACTCACAATAGATCAGTATTGACTTGTATTGACTTTAGCCTAGACACCTGTATTGCCTAGACGCCTGTATTGACTTTAGCCTAGACACCTGTAGCATACTCTACTTTCTAGCCCCATCAACTGTTCATCAGGGATGAATGGAGACCTTTGCATGGAGCCCATACAATTGATACTCATGGTTTCCTGAGCAGTTTTTTAGGCTCTTGTCCTGCAATATACCCATTATGCTGGGGAAGGGGGTGGGGGAGAAGCTAAATGGTGCATACTGTACAAAGGAATAAAACTTGCTGTGTGCTTTCCCCTCCTGCAGGTCAAGCCCAGATTTCCATCACCTATGAGAATGGAGTGCAATGAATCATGATTCAGCAGCCTGTTTTGATCATTCCTGATACTTTAGAAATATTTAGAAAACATTGCACGTGCATTTATAAAATCAAATGTATATTCATGACTTTAAGAAAACAAAAAAGGAGTAACAATTGCAGTATGTTTGTAATATCACTGATTTCCTGTCAACCTTCACAATGCAGAGCCAGTTTCTGCTGTGAACACACAAAAGTGGCTTCCCCTGAGATCTGTCCAGGAGAGCAGGTTAGCAGCACATCGCTCCCAGAGTCCCGGAATCCAGGTCCTTCCGCAGTCTAATGCCCCACAGTGTGTGTTGCTGCACATTGTCAAAATAAAAGACGACAACAAAACTCAAAGAAACTAGGACTTAAAGAGTGCTCCCTAACTTAAAAAACCAATGCCATGCTATATATACCAATAGCAAACACATTCTCCAAGTGTGAACCTTCATGCAGCTCAAACATCATTACCCACAAAGAAGAGGAAGGTATCATGAGGGTCTAAAGTTTGAAGTACAAAAAAATTGTTTGAACAAAAATCCTAAAGGGGTGGGGGGAGATTGCATTTTATTCCTCACAGGGCTTCAGTTCCCAGCAACCTTAACAAATTATGGTTCCCCGGTTTCAGGGGTGTGAGAGTTAAATGTATGGTGTGTGCATGCAGCCATTTCTCACTTCTCTGTTGATCCCCATAAGGAGGCATTAGATGCTTGCGAAACAGGATAAATTTTGGGATCTTGGGAGCGACTGCTGCCATTGTTCAGAGCTCCTTTCCCTGCATTCAGCTGCCCTCAATTTGAAACACATTAAAATGGCATAATAGGATCAGTGGCAATACTGAACAGCCCAGTTTAACAATCCGGTGTTAATAATGGATAGAGATCTCACATCTGAATTTCCATATGATTTCCTACTTAGATGTCAAGGTCCATCAGATCCAAATATACTGTTTTCCTGCCCAGATAGAGCAAAGAAACATGATATTTCAAGCATTTTAATCTTCACTTTAAATTTAGTTTTTATTCAAGGTTGGGTTTTTTTACCACTTAATATTATCTCTTTCAAGCTCTAATACCAGATTTACAGAAAGGAAATACTATGTATAATTACTTTATTGTTGAGTGAATGACAGATGGGTATCAGATAGTGATCGCTCTGAATTACAGTATTGTCTTCTCTCAGAACAATTTTTTTTCTCTCCCTCAGCCACCACTCAGACACCATAGGAAATAATTGCAGCTCTATAGCTTTCTCTCCTTCAATAAACCTTAGAACATTAGTTAGGTGACAACAGTTGAATTTATTTCTCTTTCTGTCGCAGAACTGATACGCCCAGGAAAAAGATCAAGCCATACACAGTTTTGTAGATTTCACTAACAGGATGCAGCACAAATGTTTTACAGTGGATTTTTAAAAATAATTTTATAAGCAAATGCAGTTTTTAAAATATACAAATAATGAAAAGGCAATTTACAGCGACACTTACCTTCAAGGTCTGGTGCCTGCTTCACACCATGATCCAGTGTGGAACATGGCAGAAGGTGTTTTCCAAGGCCAGAGCGACTCCAAACTGGTCTCACGCTGGCCTGGGAAGTGGATGCTAGCTTGCCCAACATCTGGCCAATCACAGCCAGGCTGGATGCAGCGCTCTACCCAGGGGGCGGTCCCAACTGAGCCAAAAGGTTTCACTCTAGTCCGTTTCTGGACTATTTAAACCTGGCCTGCCTCAATAGTGAAAAGGTAATTTACAATGTACATTCATTGTTCGTCCTTGTGCCAGCCAGTTTTTGTCAACCTGGTACCCTCTACTCTCATCAGCCCCTAACAGCATGGAACAAGGTCAACAAAGGCTGGACTTGACTCTAACCCAAAGAAGAAAACTGCAGTGAACTTTGTAAATAATACCTCTAGTGGAATGTATATTTATACTGCTTTAAACACTCTTAAAGTTTATTTTACTGACAATATCTGTGCCCAAATCTCATCATAATGGATTTGTAAAATGCCACCACCACAAAAAAATCTTCGATAAATACTTTATGATAAATCTCTGTATTTATCTATAAACATTGCGATGAAATACATTTTTCCTTATCCAAAGTTCTGCTCTTTTCTAACACCGCCTAATCTGTCAAGCTGATAATTACATACTGTTGTTCAGTTTTCCAACTTAATTATCCAATTTAAATTATTTTCCCTCTGTTTTCAACACTGACATGCAAGACTAATTTGCAGATCACACTAAACTATGTTTAGCAAGATGTGCACAAGCAGGGATTGACCTGCCATGACTTCAGGGCTCATGTCCCCACCCATGCAGTTTTAAGTTTCACTTTTAAAGTTGGCTTGTTGTGTTGTTCAGGTCAGGGATTGTGGTTCACAAGAAACAAGCCAGTTTCAGAAACCACGGTTTGAAGTTTTGAAAGTGACCAGAGTTTGTTTCAAGCCAAGATCCCTTGTCCAGATGACATTTCAAGTTGACATTCAGAGGAAGAAGAAAGCTGCTTAAGGCTTCTCCCAACTGCATGAGGCTCCAAAGCATGCTGTGACTTCTTCATGTGTCACTAAACCATGGTTTAGAAAGATGTGCAAACTGAGAATGGCAATTAAGTACCAAGAAGAAAGGGGGCAGCCTTACTTCCTCTACAACATAAAGTATCTATATATTTAACTATTAATTGATAACATCTCTATTTTGTAACATTATTATTCAATCTCCAATTGCCCTTTTTAAACAAAAGAAAACAAAAACCTCTTCAGTTCCCAGACTCATTCCTTTGATTACTATATAGCTGACATAAATCTTATTCCCAATCTTTGCTGTTTTTATGTTTGAAATAACATGCAAGTGGAGAAAAAAAACCTACTTTCTAGTATGAATTATAGTGGCATGAATAGTATGCATAATTAATTTAATCTTCATTTAAGATTTGCCAAACACATCATTTCTTAGCTGGAAATGTTGGAACACTTTAGGAAGATGTGCACAACTTGAATACTAATTTGATTTGTCTAATTTTTCATTTATCACTCATTAAAATCTTCTGCCACTATTAATTTTCCCTCCCTCCACTTATCTGCATTTCTAACTAATCTCTGTTACTTTGTGTGTGAACAGACTAATCTGCACATCTTTTTTTAGCAGTGAAAATGTACCCTTCATAAAGTCCTTTACTTGAAAGATCTATCTGACAACTCTTACCATAAGTAATAAAAAAATAAACCGAAGTTTTCTCCTTTTAAAGAAAATGTGATGTGGGAAAGGTACAATAAGTACAGATAAACCTTTTGCTGCAAGTTTTGGATGATAAAAAGGGCTATTGCTACTCTATGCTTTGATATCCATTTCTGAAATGTTATTACTATATATTTGGGTTACTTCCTATTTCCAACCCTTCTGTTAGTTTTGTCCGTCTTGATATCTGCTGGAGTTCCCCTGCAACTGCCTGCACTGAGAAGATTCCTCTCCAAAGAAAATCCTACATGCCAAATAGGTTTTTTTAAGAATACAGTAAAACAGAACACACTTGTAAGCGCTTTTAACAGTCACCTCACTCTAAGCAAAGCACTGAAACCCACAACTGGTCAGCTGAACTACTTACATGCTTAATACTGTGCACAAATGAAACAGAAGACAGACAGCTCTATGCCGAAGTCAGACAAGCAGACTATCCTGACGCCAAATCAAGTTGAGATAAGAAACACACTGCGGAACATTAGTTATTGTGCCCATTAATGTCGTTAGTTTTGAGACAAGTACACAGCATGGGAAGCTGCTTCATCCGTTGTTGCCAAGTGGACTTTTCAGGAAGTCAAGGAAACCCTGGCCTTCAAAGTCTGGGAAAGAAAGTAATTCTCTTCTTTTCACAATGGCTTAATTCCCTCTTTATTCTGCTTTCCTGTTAAGCAAAATAGGATAAAGAAGCAGGGATGCAATGCAAGTGGAAAATATAATGGCCTTTGGACAAGTTCTGTCTAGTTAAAAGGCCATTATGGCTTGATTAACTCCACTCACTGGGGATTTCTCTGGCCCATTCTCTTCCTTTCTCCACTGAGGAAACAAAAATATTGTCTTTCAGCCTATTTGTTTGCTAGTATCTGTCCCAAGTCCTTGAATTTCTGGAGAGTATGCAATCAGCATTTGATCAAAAAGTTGTTTTCTAGTTTGAATTAACACTAGAATGTCATTTAAAACCAAGTGGTAGATTTTGATTTTTGCACAAAGTCGGCCTCAAAATATTTATTGTTCAAGGAAGTTAAGTGTCCATCATTTAATGGGCACTGCTGAGAGTCTCGGGGGGGGGGGGGGATGAGGAGAACTGATGTACACTCACACCTATTAAAAGAATAAATGCACTGTTCCTGATCTTACACATTAGATATTACACAAAGCCTGCTCAGAGTGTTGATAATGAAAAAGGATTAACTCTTTGTTTTGTAAAGACCTGAATTTAAAAGCCTTCTTTCATAACGAGAACCAGTTCTGTATTCTTACGAAATCCTTTTACAAACCTCTGGCTTTATGGCACACTGACCAACTTTTTAACCTGCATAAATTTGCATTTTTAATCGACACTGCACAGACATGAACGTACCTCTCATCTTTTAAAACACACATCAGCTCGGGGTTCACATGACTTATTGTGTTGGATCCTGGGTTCCTCCCATGCTGGGATCCAGCAGAAGCCTCTGCTGAAGAGAGGAGGGAGGAGGCAACTGCCATTAATTCCTCCCTCCTCTTGCGCTATCTACAAACAACTTTTCAGGGGCCACAAGTCATTGCATGGGGAAGGAGGAGTTAGCAAAAGCTGCCCCCCCCCCGCTTTCTGCCACTCACAGAACCCTAAAGCCAACCAATTGTAAATGCGTCTCAGACAGGAGTTGTCTGGAAATTTCATTTCGTACTAGGGGGAAAAAAGGATTCTTATAACCTGATTGATCTTCAATGCAGCTGCTTTGAAGAAAGCGGAACATAGAAATGATGAAGGGTGCTTAGTTCCATAAGTGTGCGCAGCTGCAACATTACAGAAATCCAAATTAAAAAGCAACAAGTCCTGGCAACATATTGTTATCATTGGGTTGGATTCAGTCGAGGTTAGTTGCACATATGTCCCATTCTACTGAATGGGAACTGAAATCATGACTATCATTTCACACTGCTTCCAATAAGGCCTTAGGTTCAACTCACAATCCAGATCTAACCCATTTTGTTTCCATAGACATAGGACATATAATTCTATCTAAAATGCGGAATTTTCTAGGTAGAATGTTTAGAACTTATATAACAACGCTTTTTTAAAGTCCATTATTAACTTAAGAAGTAGTAGCTGCTACATTTTTACTATAACCTACTTCTAAGAGGAAGCAAAGGGTTATTCAGGAACAAGGAACAGCTTACTGAAATACTTGACCAGGGCCTCAATCTTGATCATAATATATCTAGCTAAAATAAGAAAAATGCATTTTGTACCATAAAGTTTGATGAAGCAGGTCTCTGATGTGGACCTTTCTACTCACCATCATCTCTGTCAGCTAAAATGGTTACTTTGGTGCTGGGGAATTCCGTTCCAATTTGTCCGCCCATTGGCATACTTAATGTGACGTTGAAAGTTTCATCTTCCTCATAAAGCGAATCATCAATGATGATGACACGGCAGGTTTTCTCCGTCTCATCCTTGTCAAAGCGAATGAGGCTAGTATGGTCTTCAGGACGAGAAATGTAGTCTGAGTAAGACAAGACAGTGGAGGGAATCGTGCCTGTGGCAGATCCTAAAAAAGGGGGTGGCAAAGGAATGAAAAGCATTAGAATGATGAGAACAATGACTTTGAGCAGCAGAATACTAAATCATCCTTTCCTTTCCAACTCCAATCTTCAGTTTTTTCTAAAAAATAAAAACCCCACCAGTTATGAGCCTTAAAAAACCCTCATTCTCTCTGCTTAACAATATGAATGACATGATCACGACTTTTCATAATGTGCCAGTTTCCTGTTCTCCACAGCTATGGTTCATCCCCCAAGCAACCACTTTTGCTGGTTTCAGGGATCATGTGATGGTAAGAAACCTTTCGAAGTTTCCTGTGACTCAGCAAGCTTATCAACGCTGCCCAGACTACTTGTGGGGCAGGCCAGTGGCTGCCGTGGACTGGGAATGGGGAGGAGCTTCTCACGAGCTCTTGTGAGGGCAACTACATATCATGTGGCTCACTGGGCTCTCACAAAGCAGCAGGGTGGTGGAAACCTTTCAAAGGACTAGCCACCATCCTTCTCATCTTTGTTCCTTCTATCCTTGGGCAGAGGTAAACTTGGGATTTCTTGCATTTGCAAACTGTGGAGCCTTTCCTGTAGTTTTACCATTTTCCTTGCTTCTAGCAAACAATGTTTGCAGGAAAATATGGCTACAGTAGATGCCTGGTCTCATGGAATTAACCATAAGAAGAGCTCTTAATCATAGAAGGGGTTCTCTGTTCTTCTTTTGGTTTCCAAACATTCATCAGGTGAAAGTCAACTTTTCCTCTGCAACTATGAATGCTGAAATTCTTACAAGTCAAACATGTTCTTTTCCAAGTTAGAAGTTACACTCACTGAAATTACAGGCAGGATCAGTCACAAGGACGAAAATTGCAATAGGGAAAGCAGTCAAATTCTGCACTAGTTACCATTTATCTTTTAAGGTATGCATTAAATTTGCTATGAACACCTCTCCCCATCAGAAAATCTGGCTGTGTGTAGCACAGTACTGTGTATAACAAAATCAATCTGTGTGCGAGATCAACTGTAGTTTTTCACTAAAAGGTTCATAGTTTGAACAACATAAATTATTTTCTTGTCACTGTTTGCTGTATGTCTTAATATCTTCAAATTAATAGACACAATAGCAAATGAACTGGCTTCACCAAAAATTATCATTATCTTGCGGAAAGATATATTAGTCTTTGAAATACTTTTTTACATGCACCACTGCTCTACCAAGTCACATTATGCTTACCATCAGTGAAACTGCAGAGGTACAATCAAAGGTGTTTGTGTATACTATTATATACACATTTTAACTTTCCCCTGAAGCAGCCACATGTAGCAAGATTCAAACATTGTAAC
Source organism: Podarcis melisellensis (assembly GCF_964234715.1). NCBI lineage: Eukaryota > Metazoa > Chordata > Lepidosauria > Squamata > Lacertidae > Podarcis > Podarcis melisellensis. Next base: position 36,138,908 of record NC_138541.1, read on the forward strand.
AGAATTAAATTCAATGTAAAAGCTATAAATCTGTGTATCTGGTACACAATGTAGTACCTTGATAAGAAAAAAAAATCCACCTGCCCCCTCCCCCCATCATACTTCTAAAGCACATTGAAATGTGTTTTAAATGTATGATATGTAGACAGCTAAAGACAAAAATCTAGAGGGTTTTCACAAGCCATTTAAGACTCAATTCAAAAAGAGTCAAATCCTCTTTAAAACCAATTTGGAATATTTGAATATTTGCTTTCAAAATCATATTCTGTTAAATTATTCTTCTGCTGAAGGAGTCCAAGGGCCCCTTCTAACATTCGGTAGGTGGCAAACAAGACAGTCACCTCAATCCAGCATGATGGGCTGGGACAGTGCGGCTCACCTTACCGCCTGTTGCCTGCATCACTGCTGCATACTGGGATGAAATGGGGGAGCAGGGAGGTAGTGGTGAGGCTGGGATGGTGCAAATGCACTAGTAGGAGACGACTGGCTCTGTTAGTGCATTTTAAACACACAAACCTCCCTGGCCTCCCTCTATCCTAGTATGCAGAAGCAACACAGGTGATTGCAGGTCAGGTAAGCCTTGCTGCCCCACCCTGGGGCCTGTTACTGAGGATACTGATCTCTGAGCAGTAGGGACTCAACTTATGGAACACCCTGCACATAAATATTTGTTTGGTACTGCATTTTATATTTTAGGTGCCAAACCAAAACTGCTTTACTCTGCTGGAAATTTATTAGGATGGCTGCTTTGCTGTTATATTATCACTTTTTCAGTTTTAAGCTGGATTTTACAGTTTGATATTTTATTGACTCTGGTATTGGTATTTAGTTTTTCCACTCAGTAAGAGGGATAAAAGTTATTTTAAATATATCTTTCACAAACAGTTTGCTAAAAATAAAATGTATTTCAGAACATTAAAGATGCTCGTTTCTGAAGTTTGAAATGTTAATACTTTAAATATATATTTCCAGTACATGCAATATCCCTGAATTATAGTTTGAGCCCTGTACAAAGAGACTGATATTTAAATCTCAAACTGCAGTGTTTTTATCATACCCAAAATAGAGGATCGGTCAAATAAGGTTATCATATATGCTCAAGTGACATGATATACTCAAGTGAAACTATTCTATAGCCTGTTTGACGGTAGAGTGTGTTGTGCTGTCAAAAGTGGGTCTTTTGACTCATTTTACTTAGGAACTGAGAGTATAGAGCAACAATTAGGATCACTGCACAAATGTGTGGTAGCAAAATGCTTAGTTTTGTTAAAGCCAGAGAATGTTGGCAGCTTACAAGGCTGCAAAATTCCAAGCCACCCTTGAAGATTTTCTGTGCGCCAGTAAACAACAAAAGTTGGAGTATGGGAAGAACAAATGGCATTTAAGGCTCTGTAATAACTCACTGATTAAATAACATATGACCTTTGAATTCTTGACTTTCAAAAAGATTCCTGCAAGGCACTAAGGTTATTTTTTTAAGAAAGAAAGAAAGAAAGAAAGAAAGAAAGAAAGAAAGAAAGAAAGAAAGAAAGAAAGAAAGAAAGAAAGAAAGAAAGAAAGAGAAAGAGAGAAAAAACCCAAACGAAGACTGGCAACACAGAAGCAAAAGACTTAAAAAAGAAAACTTTGGGAATCCCAAATGCAGGAAACCCAATACTTCACTTCCATTTTCATGCTCCCAGACTATGCAGGATGTGGCTCTCCCAAGCTGATCAGCTGGCAGAGGACTTCCTTGGTAGAAAAAAATAGAGCCTCAGCCTTGCCTGCTCTCACTTGGATTTGAATTCCATTATTTGGGGAGCACCACTGAAAAGGCTCGATTTCATTACACACCAACCTAATTGTAATTTAAAGGCAGGCATCTCAACAGGGCTGCAGAAGCACATCTTAAGGTATGGACAGCATGATATGGCTGAAGGTGGTTCTTAAGGTAAGCTGGTCCTAAACCATTTAGGGCTTTAATGGTCTTCATCTGCACTTTGAATTGGGCCTGAAAACGTACTGACAACTGGCGCAGCTGGCTCAGTACTTGTGTAACATACTCTGCCTGCTGCGCTCAAACCAGTAGGCAAGTGGCAGAATTCTCCACTAGCTGAAATTTCCAAACTATCTTCAAAGGTGGCATGACATACAATGCGTAACAGAAGTATAGCCTGGAAGTCACTGGAGCACTTACAACAGAAGCAAGGTTCAACATCTTCAGATAGGGTCACGGCTGGCATGCAGTTGAAGATGGCAGAAAGCACCCCTAGACGCCACCTGCGCTCCCGCAGTTAGCACCATGCCCGAAATCACACCCAAGCTGTGAACCTGGACTTTCAGGGAAAGTGCAAACCCACCTCAGACCAAGTAAACGCCTCCAGCCTCATGCAATAGAATGTTCTCCTCATCTCTCTTCCCTCTAAATCTGTTATGGGGGCTGCTCCAACCCTCTGGAGAAAATCTGGTGATTGGGAGGGACACCATGTGTGGTGGCAGGAGATAATTACCTTGCATAAGCTGAATCCATTCTGCTTTTGGAATTATTTAGTTCAATACCACTCACAGTATTTGGGCAGGGTGGGCACATGTGTGGAAATCATGGAAGAACATTCTATCATTTGAACTCCCGCTTGGAATCTGAAGTGGCAGAGCCAAGATACAAGTTTTCATTCTCAGTGAGAATGAAGCCAACATCACTTCTGCCATATACGAAAACCCTAGGTGACAAAGGCATCTTAGGTGTACTCTCTCACAGACACATTTTTGTTTATTTCTAAGTAGAAGCTCCCCTGCACTACATGAGAAGCTGTTTTCTCTCAAGTGTCACAAAGCACCTTCCATTGGAGCTCAGAGAAAAGCAAACATTTCCAATGGGGTACAAGGGAATTAAATGCGCCACTGTGACACAGACTTCAAATGCTTCTTATACTGACAATGAGGGGAGAAACTTCAAGCCTCATTATAGATGTGACATAAATAAAATTCTGTTATAATAATAAAAGAAACTTTTGCTTTTCTCTGAGCTCTAATGGAAGGTTCTTCATCTGGTCTCCCCTACCCACCCTGCCCCCACTGGCTCACTGTAAGAGAATGTGGCCATAAGCAAATCCTAATCTAGAAGTTAGCCCTTATCTTTGGTGTGGGGGCCGGGGAGCTGCCTCATATAAACTAAGATGCTTTCCCTACAATCTGTTGAAGAGCAGCACGTACTTTAAAAAAATCCCATTCCTCAACCACCCTCATTCCCAAATCTTATGTGGAGGCATAATTTTTATCTTTTGCATTTGGGGAGCACAAAATGTCGGGCAAGAAATGGCAGGAATGCAAAGAAGAATGGTTATCTCTAGAAAGGGCAAATATACAAAGAAAGGAATTTATCTGAAGCAGCGGGTTTTCTTTTCAATTAAAATAGAATTTAGACTAAGGCACTTAAAAACCAAACTTTGTTGTTGCTGATATTAGCTCTGTCCTGTTGGTTTTATCATGTACTGTTGTTTTATGCTATATTTAGGTTTCATGCTTTTAACTTTTATGCAAGTTGTTCCACTGTTAGAAAACCAAATAACTTTTATTATTAAACAGTATATATAGAAAATAGATTAATAAAAATACTGGGTTGTATTGCCTCCAACAAACTCATCTTGTTAGTGCAAAGACTTCCACTTTCACAGACTCCTGTCCTTACACCTCCCCCTACATCTGCTCTGGAGGGCTGGGGGCACCCAAACAACAGATTTGGGGGGGGGTGCTCAATGGAAGAAGGGATATTCCATTGCACAAGCAGAAGTCCTTGCATGAATGGAACAGCTCTGTTGAATACAGCCCCACAGATAGTACAGCCCAGTGCCCGTTTGCTCAGACATAAACGCAGATTACTTCTAAGCACATGAGTTTAGGCGTACTTGGAATTAAGTGCCATTGACTCAAGTGCAACTTCTCTAGTTTGAACTGGTCTCAAAGTCCCAGTTACAAATTCTTAAATGGGTCACCCTGATATTTATAGAGAAGTAATGCAAGCTCAATATACACAGCATATAAAAAGATCCACTCCTTTTTTGACTGCATTCCATTCACAGAATCCATAATTGGTGCCGGGTGGGGTGGGGTGGGGGGGACAGCACAACCCTTCCAAGATGTTTCGGAAGAATCTTTTTTATAATTATTTTAATTGTTTTTTTTACATATATTTCCATACATAACATCTAATACACAAAAGTAAATAAAACTTTTGGCTGCTTAAGCCTGTGACTTCCTTCCTCCCCGACTGTAGGCTTTCAAACCTATTCTCTAAACACTGCATTCTCCTATATTTCTTAATACTATTAAATCTCATAAATATTAAATTAGCTATAATTAATAAGTAGTAGTTTTAACCTTACAAAACTTCTTGTAACTTCTTGTCCAGACCTTCAAGTTCCTCTCAAGGTGACCGTTTAGAAATCTAGTGTGCTTTTCAAGAGAAATTGCAATATAAAAAGGAGACCTCCAGTGCAATCCTGTCTGTCTACTCCTAAGTAAGCCTCACTGAGTTTAACAGGATTTACTCGCTAAGTGTGCATACGACTGCAGCCTGCATGACCTGGTATCAATCAGCAAGCTTACACTCTCAGCACTATCTCTATAAAGGCCACCAAGCAACTCCAGCATAAAAGTCTGCAATGGCAAAGCAATCTAATCTCTGTAAAAAGTGGCTATGGACCTGTTTTTTTAATGCTTTCATCTTCCTATTACATCCCACAGCTGTGCTAGCATACTTAACATCTGAAACTGACCAACAGCTGTCATGCTTCACCGAAACAACTTGACTAGCTGTCTAACCCATGGGGCATAAATCTTTCAGCACGTGCACCATGCAAAAAGGGAGTGCTTCCTAATAAGGAAACTAGGAATTAAAAAAAAATCACCTGGCATATATTTTCCACCAGCCCTCTCACAAAGATATGAATAAGCTGAACAACAACAAAAAAACGAATATCCAAAGAATATTATACTTGAACATTCAGCATAAGTTTCTGCATATATTTTATATCACTTGTACTTAGCATGTAGCAGTTCACTTTCAAAATAATCATTTTATAAGTCATTTTACAACTACATGAGTAGCTGAGCCCATGACCAACCTATTATCTCAGCAGTAAATCCTACGGAGTTCTGTGGCCTTAAGCAAGTGCAGGACAGCAGTTTGAGTGAAATATACAGATAATTGTTGTGGGAATTTATTTTTTATTACATTATTATCCCACCTTTCCTCATAAAGGAGTCCAGGGCTGCAATAACAAGTAGTAAAACATTTTTTAAAAAATTAAGCACCTAAGATATTTGATCTGAATATTTTAAGGAAACCTGAAACCTAATGTATTTACCTAATATTGCCACATAAATTACCTCATTAGGTATCTGATACTATGTTTTTGTTTGCCATCAAAGGAAGCGTAGAGCTTGTACACAAAAGGAAAAAAGGGAGAATATGTTTAGTTGGTTTAACTGGATCGCATTTCCTAGCAAATGAAAATAAAATAATATTTTAGAGCAAATCTCCCCAGTCACTTAATGTATGTTTGTATCTGCTTTAACTATATTCCAGGATGAATATATGTGATACATTTTTGAACATGCCATGCATATTGCAAATTCTGCTGTATGATGCAAATGCATCACAAGTCATTCCTAGGCTGTAGAGGCACTACGACAATCGGGGGCAGTGTGTCATGTTTCACCGTCTGAGGCAAAATGGGAGCGTACTGCTGTGCCGCCCCACACTGCCAAAGCATCCCTTACCTGTGGTGGCGATTTCCAGAAAGATCTAATGAGATCTTTTGGCACCGCTGAAGGCACCGCTTCTCCACCAGTGACGGAGGTGCTGTGGAGCCCACAGGGACACTGCCACTTCTGCTGCCTGAGGAGACTGCTTCACCTTGCCTTATGGGCAGGCCAACCCCTGAAAACCGCTAACAGCAGGCCTAATGTAGTAAGGAACACCTTACCTTGATGTGTGGAACAAATGACCATTAATTCATGGCTGGCATCTCCAGATCTCCTGACAGGAATTAGCAGCTCGCCAATATCTTCTTCTATTCTATACTCTGGCCCAGGAATGTACACGGTAGATTCTGGAAAAGAGTGGAATGGGAGAGAGAGAGAGAAAGATCGAGATCAAATAAATACTAAGTAAAATAATTTAAGGTAGATGGCATTACAGTGGTACCTCGGGTTAAGTCCTTAATTCGTTCCAGAGGTCGGTACTTAACCTGAAACTGTTCTTAACCTGAAGCACCACTTTAGCTAATGGGGCCTCCTGCTGCTGCCGCGCTGCCGGAGCACGATTTCTATTCTCATCCTGAAGCAAAGTTCTTAACCTGAAGCACTATTTCTGGGTTAGTGGAGTCTGATACCTGAAGCGTATGTGACCTGAAGCGTATGTAACCCGAGGTACCACTGTACTGTCTATACTGGGTGGTATTTAATTGTATTCTTATGCAAATGGTATACCTGAAGGAGCATCTCCAACCCCCATTGTCCAGCCGGGACACTGAGGTCCAGCTCAGAGGGCCTTCTCTGTGGTAGTTCCTTCATTGTGAGAAGTGAGGTTACAGGGAACAAGGCAGAGGGCCTTCTCTGTAGTGGCGACCACCCTGTGGAACACCCTCCCACCAGATGTCAAGAAAATAAACTATTTGACTTTTAGAAGACATCTGACGGCAGCTCTGTTTAGGGAAGTTTTTAATGTTTGATGTTTTATCGTGTTTTTAATATTCTGTTGGGAGCCGCCCAGAGAGGCTGGGGAGGCCCAGCCAGATGGACGGGATATAAGTTATAAATAATAAGTTGTTGTTGTTGTTACTACTACTACTATCCTTCTGTTGATGGAACAGTGTATGATTGAGCAGGAAGTCTCTACTGATAGAAAGGGAGCGAGGGGTTCCATTACTGATTGCTCCCTGTGGTTTCCCACACCACTTTCCATGCTGCTCTGAAGGGTCCGCAAAACCCTCTGCAACAAGTTCTCAGGAGTGCAAGAGGCTGCGGGTGAAGAGTGAAATGAGAGTTGACAAAAAGTGCCCCCCCCATCCATTAGTGGAGGCACCCACTGCATCAAAACCCTTCTGCAAACAGAAAGGAACAATTGTTTTCCACCCATTGTAATCCAATTCTGAATTCCATTCCATGGGGACAGGATTGGAGTGCCTTTATAGGGGAGAAAAATTAAAGCAGGAATAAAAAGTAAGGAAAAACCACATACCATCACCTGGATCCACAATTTCCACCATTGCCTGTTCTGGAAATTCCAGGGCAGCCATAACTGGATCGGACAAAACAATCTGGAATAGTTCTGATTCCTCGTATTCATTGTCCACTATTATTCTTACTTTCCAGGTAGCCACTGTCTGCCCTGGGTTGAACTGAACCTGTTTCTGGGCTTTTCCTTTGAAATCTTTATCCTTTTCTGCTGTTCCATCTCTAGTCCCAATGCCTGAAGGAATATTTGGAAGAAATAACAATAAAGGGATAAGAAAATATTCACTTTTTCTACTCCCCAAGAGGAGCCACTTCAAGAAAAAAAGAATCCATTCTTGAAATTTCAGAAAACTGTCATGTACACATATATAACATATATACCAATATCCCTGTCCCAGAAAAGATAGTGCAGACAGAAAGCCTACAGCATCATTCTGCACCCTGTGGCAACCTGTTGTATCATTTAACAGCCAAAAGAGACATACAGGTGAGTAAACAGAAATCTGGAATGGGTGAGGAGGAAGGAAAGATGGTGAGCAGGGAACAGGTTTGTCTTTGCCTTGATCTTCACTTCCTCCAGTAATTTTTCTAGTTGGCCCATCTTTCTTTGTGAGAAGTAATAATAATAATAATAATAATAATAATAATAATAATGTACATCAAAATCCCCATCAGAGCAGTATCTTCATCAGGATCAACAACAAAAAAGTACTTATCCATTGGCCTGCTCATAAAATATAATGATTTAAGACAAGGCAAACAATTATTACAATGACAAGCTAAAGAAGATTTTAAACAACTGTGTAAGACTTCAGCATAGACAAAGTGGAGGTGGAGGAAAAGCTGGATGTGGTATTATTTGATACCCAAGTATGCAGAGTAACAACCTTGAGACGGAATGCTGGAGGAGATTTGCAGACAAAATTGCATTTCCCTCTCAGGGTGCAAGACAGATTGTAAGATGCATCCTAGTCTACAGGCACAAAAAATAAAAACATATGTTCTCTCCTTTTTGAGAATATAAAATCTTGGTTCATTTTTAAGCCCCAATTGGGAGGCTATGTGTATGTGTAAATACATGTTTTTACACAAACACTGCTTAGAAAACTGAAAATCGACTGCAGCTGTAGCTTAATGTTACTGATTTGATCATCCAAAGAGAACCTGACAATTCTGTGGCTCTTAATGCTATTGCTGCAATACTGGTGATATTTTAATATGGACCTAAATAACTAGTTCTGTTACTTATTGAATGTATTAATAAGTTGTATGCATGATGCCTTAAAATCCATATCAGAATCAAATGGCTGAAGCTGATTTCTTTCTTTTTTAAAAAAGTGAGAGGGTGCCATACACAATTCTACCAACACATTTAAGATACTGGTTATGTCCTTGACAGCTTTTAAAATTTCAGCTGCAAAAGTGTGATTTTACTGTTGTCTATAATTTTAAACGGAGAAAAAAGTGGGCACAGTTTAATGTCTATGAAGTTAGATTTTGAATTTCTTAATGTCTAACATTTCTACTCTACTTCAGCTTAAATAAGCGAACTATTTTATTTAATTTATGGTTTGACACCATCAGTTAGGAAACTTTACCTCTCTGTCAGAGAATAATGAACCTTTGTCAAGCTGAATCCCTCGCCCAGGTCTGGGAGAACCTGATAGCCTGCAAGAAACTTCTGAAAGCTGTGAAGTGTGAAAACCATTTCCACTTTAGGACTTGCAGTTCTTACACTCCTGACCTAATTAGAAATGCTTCATATAATTAGGAAAGCCTAAGTCAGCATTAAACCTGCTCTACCAGGTTTGCTCTTAAATACTTGATCAGCTAATAGTTGTTTTTTCAGTGTCAAAATGATGGAAGGAAAAAAGCGAGACCTGGCCATGTGATCTTTTCTGACTTAGGGTACATTCAGATATGAGGATTATTGTGTTGGTATTCCTGGTTATAATGCTAGCACTACTGGCCCAGTTTCTAACATTTCTTTCACACTATATTATCCTGCTATGTTACAGAACTGTAATTGCTTTTTCAGCAATCTACCACAATGTCACTCTACTTTTCATTCACACCAGTGAGTGTGGTGTGACACCACAGCCGGTGTCATCTGACATGTTGCCGCCACTCTTTCTTGTGCATGTTCGCATGGGTTCACCCATGAACTGTATGCTGTGATACTGCCCCAAATTCCATCCCATCAACTGTCCTAGTTAATGGACATGGAAACAATTTTTTTTCTAGAAGCAATGAACCCAGAAATGATTACTCAAATCCACTGTATTGAGCAAGAAATGTGTGTGTAAAATGGGATACCTCTGTTCTTCAACACACTGTGTCATAGAGTCTTTACTGCAACTGAAACCAATATATTTTCTACAATTTATGTCAGCGAAGACATGTCTACGCATATACTTATAGGTAGGGCTGTGCTTAGGGATGCGGATGGCGCTGTGGTCTAAACCACAGAGCCTAGGGCTTGCCGATCAGAAGGTCGCGGTTCGAATCCCCAAGACGGTGTGAGCTCCCGTTGCTCGGTCCATGTTCCTGCCAACCTAGCAGTTCAAAAGCACGTCAAGTGGCAAGTAGATAAATAGGTACTGCTCCGGCGGGAAGGTAGACGGCGTTTCCGTGCGCTGCTCTGGTTTGCCAGAAGCGGCTTAGTCATGCTGGCCACATGACCCGGAAGCTCCCTTGGCCAATAAAGCGAGATGAGCGCCGCAACCCCAGAGTCGGCCATGACTGGACCTAACCGTCAAGGGTCCCTTTACCTTTACTAGGGCTGTGCTATAAATCAATATATTGTCTGATATCAGGTTTTATATCAAATCATGGTAACTTTTTTTTAAAAAAAATGACTTTGCAATTAATCACATATTGTGTGTGTGTGGGGGGGTATTTAAAAAATCACAATATTGGAAAAACCACGAAGCCGATGCTTCTTCCTGTGTGTGCAGCTCTTGCTAACTCTACCTCAGACAGCTCTCCCCTGCCTTCTGCAGCAACAACAAATAGCTACAAATCACTACAGCAGGCTGACTCAAATGTCGCCCAGCAGATATCAACAAACAGCTTTGAGAACCCCTTAGCAGTCACTGTGAGTCTCACCCTTACGTCTCCTGCAGCAGCAGTAAAACACTACAAATTAAATACAGCAGGCAGATTCAAAAATTGCACAGCAGATATTGCCAGAGTTTTGAGAACCTGTTAGCAGTCACTGTCAGCCTCAACCTTCCCTGTCTGCTGCAGGAGAAGCAAATGACCACAAATCACTACAGCAGGCTGACTTAAATATCGCCAAGTAGTTATTGCCAAACAGAGCTTTGAGAAAAGTTAGCTCTGGCTACCCAGCCGGCAAGCAGGGACTTCTTCCCTCAAGGCTCTTGCTTAAAGGTGCCAGGCTTAGGGAAAGTTTGCAGGTTCTGACTTCTGGAGCCCTTTCCTCATAAAGACATAAACTGGGGTTAGTAAAAAAATAGACACCTTCCTTTGGCATTTTACGCTCTTCTGTCATTCCCCCCTCCATCTGCATGTGTGTACTGCTTGTGGGTGTATCTCCCTCCCCTCTGCTGTTGGTATGTGTGGTGCATTTGTTTTTGTGAAGCAGCAGCCAGCAGCAGCAAAAAGCACCGGTGTTTTTTTTTTTTATTAACTCAGCCGACACTTCGTTTTTTGTAAGGGCAGCCGGCCCCTTGTTAAAACTGTACTGCTGGAGGGGGGTGATTGTGTTTCCCTGACTCCCTCTCCCCCCTCTGTTGGTGTGCCCAGCTGATGCTTCGCTTGGAGCCATGGCACTACGGCAAGGAACTTTCCTGGAGGTGCAGGGGTCTGTGCTGAGAGGCTTAATTGAGCCCCATATTTCTTTAGCTCAGTCTGCCCTGCAGTGCTTCCAGTGGCGTAGCATGGGTTGTCAGCACCCGGGGCAAGGCAAGTAATTTGCACCCCCTAACCCGTGGATTTGTGCCCCCTAACCCTAACCCCCAGATGTTGCACCCGGTGCGGCCGGCCCCCCTGCACCCCCACGCTACGCCACTGAGTGCTTCACTTGCACGCTCTCTCAACTCTTTCCCTTCCAAGTTGCTTCCTTCCTTGCTCCTTGAATTCTCCTTCCCTGCTTCTCTTTCTCTATGCATGTGTGTTCCAATGTTTATTTAGCTCAATCTGCTCTGCAATGCTTTGCTTGCATGTGCGCTCTCTCTCTCTCTCTCTCTCTCTCTCTCTCTCTCTCTCTCTCTGTGTGTTAACTCTTTCCCTTCCAAATTGCTTCCTTCCTTGCTCCATGATTCTCCTTCACCTTCTCTCTCTCTGTGTGTGTGTGTGTGTGATTGTGGTTTGCAAGTTGCTTCAGGATAAAAGGGGGGGAAACACCCAGCGTTTGTTGTGTGTGCTTTTCTTTCAGGGCAGAAGTAGCCCATGGGACGCTGCCAGCCCCATGTTAACTCTGCGAGTCTTCGGCTCTCTCCTCCCCAATCGCAAGCAGGAGGGAAATGCAGTCTTGAGATGCTTGTTGGCTTGCAAGTTGCTTCAGAGTAAAAGAAAAGGAAAACCCACCCTGCTCTGCCATTTGAGCCTCTTCTGTGTCTCCCCCAACCTCCTTATACTCCCCATTTTCTCCTATATGGCAATGCCAAGATGGGACGTTGATGAATGTCCTCTGATGTGGTGTAAGGCACATGAGGCATCCTTCCCAGTGTTGAAGGTGCTTGCAAAGAAGTTTTTGGCTATCCCAGGGTCAAGTGTGCCATTTGAAAGTGTGTTCAGCACGGCTGGCAATGTTCTTCAAATTTAAAGGGCATCTCTATTTCCAGAAAATGCCAAAATGCAAATTTTCCTTGCAAAAAATATAATTTTCATTTAATAATTTTTGTTCTGTAAAAATTTATCCATTCTTTCTGGTTTGGCCTGGTTTATAAGAGAAATGCAAATTTTCCCGGCAATAAAAATACAAATTTTGTTTATATTTTGTTCTGTTGAAATTTATCCATTTCATTCTTTTGGTTTTGTCCTGGTTTAGAAAGGAAAATTAACAAACAATCAAATAACTGGTGTTGTGCGATGTATACATTCAACTAAGACTCAATAGTGAATTATATTTGAATATCTAAAAGTGTGACACTGAATTTGCTTTTTTTCTTGTTTAGTAATGTAATTAATTTTTTATGGAACCTTTGATATCTATGCTATTTACTTGTACAGCTTTAATTTTAGAGAAAATGTGCTATTATTGGTACTGTAGTACTATAATGTAACAGTTGTAACAATATGTTAAAGGTAAGTAGAAATGTATCAGTTTTAGAGTTAGACCCTTAAGTAGTAGCAGTTGCCAGGATATTACCATTTTCACCACTACATAGTTCCAGCCTTATTTCAGATATTCTGATATATCGAAATATCACAATGTTTAACTGGTGATATATTGTGATGTTGAAAACCAGGTATCGCCCAGCCCTATTTATAGGAAAGCATTGGCATTGTAGCGCTGCATTTCCACACACTGAGCCTTATGAGGAATGTGTTTTAAAACGTCTCCATGCGTCATCCAGTGGCCGACTGGAATGTTCCACTTCACATTTATCTAAATACTTCTGAAAAGCATCTGATAAAGGACACTTCGGTGTTTCTTATTGACTTTCTTTTCTCTGTTTCTTACAAGAGTTCACTGTTAAACAAAGGTAGTCAAGGCATTTTGCTGAAGCTGGGAAAGTTCACTGGCTTTTGTGAAACATTAAACAACATTACCAGTTTTCTGGCCACTTTCTCTCTCATTCAATGTGCACTATGACTGCTTAAGGACAATATTCACTGCAGCAGTTTTAAAATAGTTTTTAAAGAGGTCACAGAACCCAAAACAGGGCAGACAACCACAAGTTAATAGTACCCAAATGTTCCAAGTAATGCCTTGATACACAGTAACCAATGAAATAAATGGGAATTATATGAATGCATCCTAAAAATCTATACATTAACAAGTAATTTTTCAATAAATCATGAGTCAGTCAAATGTGACCAGTCCACAATCCTGAACATGTTTATAAACTTGTGCATTCATGGTTTTGAAGCCATGTGAAAGCCACTCTGCTGTAGTAAAATGTAAAAAAAAAACCCCCAAAAAACCGCTGTAAAGATAACCAATGAAGGTAAGAATTGCTGTAACTGACCATTTTACTGCAGAAATACATTGATTAAACATTAAGAGTATGGTTTATTTTCAACCATTTTGTACCACCCTTTAAACATATTTTGATGGTTTGTAAGTTCCTCTAATAAAGTTGCATTCGGACAAATTAAAGGTATACTCACTAACAAATGATGTCTCCCCCAGATATCCTCTCCGCTTGAGTGTTACTTCCAGAACCCTTGACTCCTCGTCTACAACATAATATTCTTTTTCCAGAGAAATCCAAGCCCAGTTCAGACGGAAAGGTTGGCTCCTCAACTTGTTTCCTCCTAAAATTCATCGGCACAAAACAAATGTCATTGTACAGAACACATAATGCACAAAAAGCCCAATATTCTTTAAATATGCAATGTAAGCATGCTCTCATACGTATCTCACACAAATATTCTCTTAGTTTTTAGGGCTTTAGGGGATTTTCAGTTAGTCATTTAATTAGTAACAATGAAAAATACACATCAGTGGGTTTAACAGAAGATAATTAAAACTGCTTGTGATAATGATTTCATAAAAGCACCATTTTTTCCTTATCTGGATCTGAGGCGTGGCTTTGCTTTTTACCCATTTGCTGTGTGGCAAATCTTACAAATAAACTGGATTAATTAATTGCTAGATCCAGGAATCAGAAGCCTTCCCCACCCAACCCATAACAATAACTTTACAATGCCAGGTCTTAATTAGCAAGAAGTGTGTGATGGGGAACAGCAATGACTTAGAAATGTTTTTTTAAAATATGAGATCATACTCTTGGTGGAATAGTACTTTGAATACTCTAAATCAAATTCTTTTTCAACAGAGAAAATTACAGAAATGCCATTCAGCCAGCCAGTCTCAGCAGCAGAACACTTTCGAGATCTGTGGCTCTGTGGTTTGCTTCCTGGTGGACGCTCTGCATCACCACACTGCCTCCCTCATACGTGAAAGCGGTGGGAGTGGAGCCAACTCCCTATTTAGAGGCCAAAGGCCACCTTTACCCCCTTTCCTTCTCTTAGCAGCACCCCCCCCCCCTGCAACTCTCAGTATGACCTAAAGTTGCTTCTCAGCCACGAAGGAGGCTTTTGCTCACCAGTTGCTTGTTCTGGCCAGTGGAGGTTTGTGCCTCCTCTCTTATCCCAGGGTGGTATACCTGGGATAAGGGGCAGGCACCTCTGAAATACTCCCCATTTCTGGTAACGGCCAGTATTTACTGTCAGGAGTTCAGCCCTATACTCGAGTAGGACCCTGGCAGAGACACATGCCTGACTGGCATGTTCTCTCCCTCCTGGACAATACCAGTATAGTATTTACGTAACAAAAGGTTTAGCAGTGTTTTGTATATACTCCCCATTTCTTCAGGCAGGTTGGTTCACGTGATTAGCTGCAGGCTTGGCCTGGGGTTCCGACCTAAAGGGGCTTCCCTCTGCAAATATACATATGGCTCTTTGTTTAATGAACTGGCCCTTAGTTCAACCCAATTGACTGACTCCTTATTTAGCCTTTGGGATGCAAAGAACAAGCACAGCACGTACCCTATAAAAATACTTAAAGTTTGAATTTTTAAGAGAAGGACAAGAAATGCCCTGTATTGCACAAATCGCTGTTATCTTGGTGAAATTGCTGGTAGAAATACACTCAAATTAGCCCAGATGACAGCTGCATACCTCTTATTAAATGAGTCTCTTCACTGAGCTATTATGGTTAATAACACCTGTGACTTATACTATGGAGCCACAAGGCCTCTGTCAGCTTAATACGTTCCTCCTAAGGATGACAGATGCTGCAAGCTCTTCATGACAAGTTGTCTCCATTCCCGTGACAAGATGTCTGCATTTTTTTTTCCTTTTTCAAAAAAAGAGAACTTTTGTGACCAAGATGTCTTGAGCATCCGTGAAAGGAAAGACAACTGCACTCATTTTTCAGGGCTGCCTTTCTCTCTATCCCAAAGGTCAAATGATATGAGGTCAAGGTATGGAAAGAGGATTTTAAGAGAAAGAAATTTATTTTACCTTTCTTTTTGAACTCTGATTAAAAGAAATCATAATCAGATATGTGAACGAATTCTTATTTATGTGTAAGGCAAATTTAGTTCTTGCTGATTCCTTCTGTGGTCAAATTTTCATATTCAATTGGAAACGATGTTGGACGAATAGTTTACCAAACTGTTGGGTGTACATTTTAGTAAGCTAACATTTCGTAAATACAGTAGCCACCAGTAATAACACTATGTGACTATACAAATAAGATACATCATGGGAATTTTAAGGACAGCAGCTAGTTTTGGGCTAATACAAGTTGACTGACTGTGTAGAAGCCTATTCATTTCAGACTGCCTTTCTGTTTTTCAAAGCAGATTGCAGATGACACATTCCACACACCTTGTGCATCTCTTTCAGCGTCATTTGGACAGGTTAAATAGATGACATTTCCCATCATATTTTCCCTTATCCTTCCCATCCTGCTAGAAATGCCAGCTGCCATCAGTATAGTGGATCACTAGAAGAATTGCAATGCTGCCATTCTCTTTGCAGAATGGCTTTTCATCTAGAGCAGGTCTGAGGAACCTTTACACTCCAGATGTTGCTGAACTATAACTCCCATTATCTTTGGTCATTAGCCATGCTTGCTAGGGCTGACAGAAGTTCTAGTTCAGCAACATGTGGAGGGCCAAAGGTTCCCTATACCTGATCTAGTGGAAGCAATTTGTGAAAGGAGGCAAGAAGCAACTCTAACAAACTATCCTTTCCCTGTGCAACCTCCTCCATGCAGCTCTGAAAGGCCTCTCAGCTCCTCTGGAACACATTGCTGAGGCAGATGGGGGATCTGCAGCAGGAAAGGGTAAGTGGCAAAAATTGTCTTCTTTTCCTTTAGCAGAAGCCTGGATCAAACGCCATTCAACTCACAGCACTGACGTCAATGAAAGGTAATATTCCTGCAAGCCATAATTTAAAGCCTATTCGTTACGTAACAATTTTCTTAATTCCTTAATTCGCCCAAGTCAACACAAAGTCTAGATGATGAAGCATCAATCTATTTCTCATACAGGAAGAATCCCACCTTGGAAGAGTCCTAAATAAATGAAATCTACGTAGACTAGGGATTTCTGCTATTTCAAAGACAAAGCAGATCAGTATAAATGGATGTAATTATGGATGCAATGATGAAACGCCACTCAGATAAAGTCACATGCCATTATTCAAAAGTTAAGAGCGGATGATAAAACTGAATTCTGACTGTCCTATCATATTTCTAATATTATATTTTTGCAGCACTGTAAAGGAGCCGTTTTAAAGTTTTCAAAAGAGTACTGGATTTTATCTGGTCAAAATTTAGCTGGTGAGAAGCCCTATCATATCCATTTCAGAGATCCGATACCCTCCCTTAACTAAGATTACAACAGATGTACTATTATATATAGCTGTATATACAATAAAAGCTTTGCTCAGACATTAGGGGTCCCCTAATCCATCACATTATTTAAAGCTGTCTTACATTCAGTGTCACTGGGAAATGTTAATATCTTAACATATTCACTTCTAATTGTTGACAAAACACATTCCCTTTATGCACGCACTACACTGTAAAACACAAATAAGAATTATTGTTTTGATAACAGAAAACTAAGTTAATGAAAAGAGTTCACGCTTTAAAGCCTCCATTTTATGAAGTGAGGTAATGTTTCTTTCAATAGGCCTAGAAGTTAATTGATCGAAGAGAGCCAGTGCCTGCAGCAACACAAAATCAGAAAGTGTAACAGGAGGCCGCAAACTGTATATTCCCTATTGTCAGTTGCTCTGTGCTGCCACCCCACCATTTTTAGACATTTATCTTTATAAGGGTTGTACTTGGTGCCTTTCAGAAGACGCTACAAAGCAGTCATTAGAAACTGATTTTGATGATGATAATAATAATAATAATAATAATAATAATAATAATAATAATAATAATGCAGCCATGTTCTTTCTGATCACTTATATTGCTTTATTCATATATCCGAACACATTTCTTGAGTCTTCTGTTTCAATTTGGCACATTCTGTCTCTTAAAGTAATAATTCTTCGAACAGTGTTTTCTTTCCCATTCCAAAGTGTTTTCCTTTCCTGTTTTAAATTTCACATGGAAAACACATAGATAGCAAGTACATCCAGATCTCCACATTTCAGTTTCCCACAAGCTTTTTCAAGTTTCCATCAATGGTATTAATATTCAAAATAACTTAACAAAATAATTTTGACTTATTCCTATTAACTCTATAACTGCATACCAGACTTCACCAACTTAGTGCCTCTAGATGTGATGAGAGCTGCAGTCTAAGACATCTGAAAGGCATAATATCATCTGTATATTACATGATTTTAATTCCCCTACATACATTACCTTAATTTCATTTGTATGTCTAACGCAAAACATTAAGGCTGGATGACGGATGGATGAGAAGTTAAATTCAATATGCATCTAAAGTTGAACATATCAGACTTGCAGTTTTTGTAGCAACATGCAAACTGAAACACAGCTATCCTTTGAAATTCACACCTATCTGAATTTTGTGATGTAGCTCTTCAACCAATGTCTACAAAAACACATAAATTAGTGGAAAGTGTGAATAAAAATGAAGGTAATAGTGGTACTTAGTGCAAAAACAGGGAGATAAAATCCCTCTGCCTGCTCTTTACATAGGATCTTTAAAGAGCAGGCAGAGGAAGTGGTGGCCTTACATTTTTTGGGCCCTGAAGCTTAAAGTGCTATGGGGGCTCCTTCCCAACCAGCAGCAAGGGACTCGGCTAGATTGGTAAAGAAAAAGCATTTTATATGCGTTGTATATGTGATATAACACTGTGACACCAGATGGCACTGTGGAGTCCCATCTTTCCCTACCAGATTTCCCTGTTTGAGTTTGCAACACGTTTAAATGAATCGCTTCTTTGACGTGCCTAGATCCAGCCAAGATTTGTTAGCTTCTTCAATTGGATTATTCTACAACACATCACCTCTTTTCCTATCTTGCGCTGCAGCATCCTCTTTGCAGCATTTATTGTGCTATCACTGGGTGGGGCACCGATTTCCTTTTGGGGCAAAGTAGGTGTTGAACCATTCCGCCTTCTCTTTGCCATCCACTTGTGGCCCCACTGCTAAGACATACAGCTATGCAACCAGCAACATTGACATTTGTCATGACCCTAACAGGTTACACTCTACCATCCAGATTCATGAGAAGAATGAGCATAAAGAGCCTGCAGCCCTTTCATTATTCCAGGACTACAACTCCCTTGACCGCTGCCTTGCAGGCTGCAACTGATGGGATCTGGAGCCCAACAACTTCTGAAGGACCAATAGTATCCCAATAAAGGTCAGGTCTTTACAAAGACCTTCAACTCTCCACCATTTTCTCCAGAGAGCCTTCTTTTTCAACAGGAGAAAAAATACAAAACATGTCACGATACGAAAGATAATCATACTTAAAACAAACTATCACCTACTTCTATTGTGAAATGCCAGGCATGAACAGCCAGTAAGGGGGCTGAACTATGTGCTTCACCAGGCACATTCAATACAGAAATAACATCAAGTTCAAGAGAAGTGTGTGTAAAAGTCACCAGGTAAGATAAATATACAAGTTGCAGAAAAATGTGAATTGAGTAGTTCAAGAGACGAGACATCCAAAAACACCACAGAAGAAGAAATAAGACCTCATTTACATGCACTCAAAGCCATGTGGGAGCCATGTCCTTGCAGTGCAAGCCCTCCCCATTCAGGGTGTTGCATGAATGAAACAACCACACGATCAGGGCCAATTTTCTGCTAATTTTGCCTTCCCTCTCACCCACACAACAGATAATCCAAAAATGCCCCATTACATAGCAAAGTTAGTGTACAAATCACACCTGTGGCCCATCTAATTCAGCACTGCCTACACTGACGGCCATGTTGGCACACCAGGGTAGGTCAGTCTGAGAGCAGTGACCTCACTAGCGCCAAGTGTAGTGTAGCAAAACCCACCCAATTGTGTTAAGCAGCTCAGAAACAGGTGGATTAGACAAATTAATAAACATGTCTATCAACAGTGAAACGTCACAATTGATATGTTATCTCTAGGTTCGAAGGCGGCATGGCTCTGATCTATCAGTTGCTAGGTGACAAAACGCCAGAGAGGATACTGGGCTCATTTCCTGCTATTCGGCTTCCTACTCATCTGGCCACTCTGTAAAACAGGATGCTGGACTAGATGGGCCTTCCGTCCAAACTAACAATTGTTGAGTTTAAGGCAAGTGATGCATGACACACATTTATCACTACAGAGCCCCATGTGCTAACAGCCAGCAACTAACTGGCATTCTAGCAGGATGGACTTGCCCCATTTTGTACCACTGGATACTGCTGTACATTAGTGAAAACACACACACTATAAAATAAAAAATAAATGAAAAGTTACTCTATGCATCTTTAGGAATATGGCACTGACTTGGCACCCAGCAAAAACATTCATTTTCTCTCAGGCCTTTGGCTATTTAAACAATCTAGGGACTGTGTGGGGAGGGCTATTGTTTTTGTTTGCTACTATGGTATATATTTTTGTTTTTATATTGTAAACCACCCTGTGATTCTTGGATGGAGGGTGGTACAGAAATTTAATAAATAAGCAAAAACAACAACAACAACAGAACAACAAAATATCTTTTCGTGAAAAAAACTATACAAAATTGATGATTTGATAATTAAAATATCAAAATCTTCAATGCCTTCCCACCCAACACAAAACAATTCAAATAGAATTAGCAATTGTTGTATACGCATTGCTGTCATTATCAATTATACATCAGGGCTTTTAGACACCCGTCACTATACTTCCAAAATGTCTGTCCAATTATATACATACAGATCTATAAAGTCACAAGACTGCTAGCCTAGAATGTGAAAAAACACTGATCCTATTAGAGAGAAAGTGTGTGTGTGTGTGTGTGTGTGTGTGTACACAAGTGCCCTGAAGAGTGTGCTTGGAAAAATATGATAAATGCACTTTGTGGGTGCCAGCATAGTGTATTCAAGTGAAATGAATACAGGATGTAAAAATAAACCTGCTATAAGAATAGATAGCTATTCATAAGACTCTAAAGTTCCTGCCAGTATTCTGGAAGAGTTCCAAGAGCTGTGACAGAAATATAAGTTTCTCTACATGCCAGAGAATCATTTGCTAGATAGTATTCCACTCAATGTGGAGACAGGGAAAGAACAGACAAGGAAATACAGGTTTTTTGGGCTTTCCTTTGACTCTTATGCCTAATTGGCATCTGCCGGTAACACTGCCACAAAGTCCAACACTAATTGTTATTCTGGCAAAAGTTGCTGGCAGGGCAACAGATCCAGTCTCTGATTGCTTCCTGTGCTCCAACAAATCCTCTAGGTCTCATTACACATGGGCTGCTTTGAACAACAGAACACACCATTTTGCCAATTACTTAGTTCATCATTTTGCCATTCTTATATGATCGACATGTAAGATTAAATTTGCAACTGTGCTTACAGGTTTACAGTATTACAGATGACAAATAATACACTGTATTCATTCATATATGTGTGTGTGTGTGTTTTGCTAACTGCTGAAAGCACCTTTGTTTCATTGAATATTGGTACCTACTTTTCCTTCCGAAAGAAGCTCAAGGTGATTAATAACAACATATAGAAATAAATGAAACAATAAGTTGAAGCAACAATAAGAAAAAAGAACCTCAACAGTAAAAATGTTGTGATATTCTGAGGATAAAAGTTCAATAATACCCAAGGTGAGGGGAGGAGGGGCAGAAAAATAAAATATATTAAAGCACTCCCACCATGCTTCACTCCAGCATTTTCTCTCACCTGCACCATCTACTTTCCTTAAGCATTTCATGCCCCCAAATTTATTATGGAAGACATTTGATATATTTGTGTTCCGCATATTATCCCCAAGGATCAGTGTTCTTCCATCACACCAGCACCAGCCCCTGTGAAGGTTCAGAGTAGGTACAAGGAATTCCTTCTTCAGGTGTGAAGATGAGCTAGGAAGAATGGGCAGTGGGGCAGCATAATTTCTACTGCCTTCCAACTTGTGGAAAGCGATATGCTGAAGCATTGTATTTGCAGAGGCTCCCCACACATTTTTGTAGCCTGGTGTTGCAGGTGTCTAAAATGCAAGGTAATCCTCCACGGATATAAAAGGCTCTGCACTTCAGACTGTCATCTTCCATGGCTTGAAAGGCAATTAAAAGTGCAGCGAGGGGGCACTGTATTTCATGGCCACTGTGCCCCCCCATGAGCTTAGCATTGGAAGAGGACACCCCTTAGCACATGATAGAGCATGGTGCTGATAATGCCAAGGTTGCAGGTTCGATCCCCATATGAGAAAGCTGCATATTCCTGCATTGCAGGGGGTTAAACTACATGATCCTCAGGGTCCTTTCCAACTCTACAATTCTATCATTCTATACAAGTTTTGAGACCTATGGTCTATCCACCCATGGATTTGTCACTGACAGTGATATAGCCAGAGGCTTCCAGATGTTTTTAACTACTATAGTTGCTAAAAGTGTTCCAGGAATGATTACAGTCAACTGGTATTGATCAAAACCTAGTCAACTGGGATTGAACAAAAGCAAATATGGAGTTCAAAGAAATCTTCCTTTAAAAAAGTATCTCCCGCTCTTTGGCCCATTGTTATATTTCCTATGTAAAGGTAGCTATAAATCCATGTTTAAACAGTCTTTCTCTTCAGCCTCCCTGCTACCACTCAGGTGCAAGGCAGCAAGGCATTAAACAAAACGGCAGGACTTTCACAAGCATGCATACATGGGTGCAATAAAAAACTGTAATACAGAAATATAAGCTAGAGTTACGTATGGGGGTAAATGCTTAGTCCAAACAGAGGAACGTTTTAAAAAAGTTAATAGGGATTAACTGGGATGGCAAACATCCATGAAAACTAAGAATTGGTATTTTCCTCAGCTATCTTCCAAATGTATTAAGTAATCTAGTATTTCCTTCCTGCTAGTTCTTGAATATAGAGTGGAAATTAAGGGTGATTTAAGTGATTTATCCGATTAGCTATTGCATTACATTTTAACTCAACTGCTACGGAAATGAATAACCCTCCTGCTACAATTTTCTATAGGAACAAACTCCAGACAGCCCCTCTTACATTACTAGCTGACATTAATAGGGCCATCATTTCACCCATTTGCAGTGCAAGACTCTTTATTGCAATAGCCACAACACAGGTCTGGGGCAACCTTGGCCCTCCAGATGTTACAAGTTCCATCATTCCTGATTGCAAACTATGATGGGCAGGGCTCATGGGAGTTGGAGGATAACAGCACCTCGAGGGCTTTTCGTTTCCCATCTCTGCTGTGAACACAGCTACCGATCCCTCTGGGAAAATTCCATCATCGTACAAAATCATAGTCTAGCCTGGATTGCAAGCATGACTTGCCTATATAGATCTTTCATTGATTTCAATTCAGGGTGAGTTTATACAAAATTTACCCTAAACTAAAATAAGTCAATAGTGCTAAAGCATTTAGTGCACAAGGACAACTGTCAGAAGCATGTCGTGTTCATTATTTAGGATGCAACCCCAAATATAATGCATTTTTGTATGCCATTTTCACTAATGCATTCTTTTTTATGCACACTTTCCCCTAACATATGTATTTTCGTAAACATTTTTCAGTTGGAGAACTACGGAGCAAATTCAGATAAGTGAAAATTTCGAGGGATGGCTGTGTGCTTGTTTTCATATTGTTTCAGAAACAGCAAATTTGATATATGTGGCTTAAAATGTGAATGAAATTTAATTTCTCCCTCATCCCTACCCAGGAGCACACCCTACTTTTGCCTTAGGAGCAGCTCCACCCGATTCCAAAGCACCAGCTGTGACAATGAAAACTAACACCCATCACAGAAGTAATACCAAGCTCCCTACCTCAGCTACGAGAAAGGTGAAAACTCATGCCATGCCTAGGCAATATAAGGGTGCAGTTAAATTACTTTTCAGTTCCTTTAACTGGCAGCCAACCCAAGATTTTGCAGTATCCAATGAACACAGCTAGATCAATAAGGGATTTCCAAGTTGAAGGTGGTAGGGTGGGTAAAGTTAGGTAACAGTAAACGACCCTTGGGCAGTTCAGTCCAGTCAAAGGCCACTATGGGACTGCAGCGCTCATCTCGCTTTCAGGCCGAGGGAGACAGCGTTTGTCCACAGACAGCTTTCCGGATCATGTGGCCAGCATGACTAAACTGCTTCTGGTGCAACGGGACACTGTGACAGAAACCAGAGCGCACAGAAACGCTGTTTACCTTCCAGCCACAGCAGTACCTATTTATCTACTGTATTTTTCGTCCTATAGGGCGCACCGGCCCATAGGACGCACCTCGTTTTTTGGGGGGGATGAATAAAAAAAATATATTCCCCCCCCCAGCCGCGGCTGCCGCCCCAAGCCTTGCACACACCTGCCCGAAGCATGGGGCACCCTCCGGAGGGCTCCCCGTGCTTCGGGCGACAGGCTGCCGCCCCAAGCCTCGTGCGCTCGGCGGGAACTCCCGCCAGGCGCGCAAGGCTTGCGGACACTCGCCGAGGCTGCAGGCTGCTGCCTGCAAGCCTCGTGAGCCCGCGGGAACTCCCACCGGGCTTGCAAGGCTTGCGGATAGCTTCCTGAAGCCTGGAGAGCGAGAGGGGTCGGTGCGCACCGATGCCTCTTGCTCTCCAGGCTTCAGCGAAAGCCTGCATTCGCCCCATAGGACGCACACATATTTCCCCTTCATTTTTGGAGGGGGAAAAGTGCATCCTATGGGGCGAAAAATACGGTATTTGCACTGGCATGCTTTCGAACTGCTATGTTGACAGGAGCTGGGACAGTGATGTGATCTAAACCACTGAGCCCCTTGGGCTTGCCGATCGGAAGGTTGGCGGTTCGAATCCATGCAACAGGGTGAGTTCCCATTGCTCCATCCCAGCTCCTGCCAACCTAGCAGTTCGAAAGCATGCCAGTGCAAGTAGACAAATAGGTACCGCTGTGGTAGGGTGGATGGTTCATTAGACCAAGAATTGACTGATTGAAGCACAATTTAAATACATTTGGAAAGAAGCAGTCTCCACTCCCTCAAGCTCACCGCCAGCCCAGCCAGATCAACAAACCCCCCAAAACTGACACAGACGCTGGCCAAATCTGCAGAGCGATACCACTGGGCCAGCTGCCTCCTCCATCCAACACTGAGCACAATCTCCAGTGCATGCTCAAGTGTGGGGATTTTTGCTTCTCCTTTTATCTTTTAGATCATTTACCCAAAAGTTAGTAACTCCAAGTTTCTTAACTTCAAAAACCAAAATTGTATTTTAAAGAAAAGAACTGGTAGAACATTGCTTAATGTGATTACTTACACATTAATAAAGTTTAGCCACTTAAGTATTTTAAAATAATCACAGACAGATAGGTAAGATAGGTATAATTGCGTAGAGATCATGACATGGAAAATATTTATCTACTTAGTCCTTTAATAGTTGCACAGTGCCTAAAAATATTCATAAAGGATTAAGACACAGTATATTATCTAGTCACTAACAATTTTCTCATGTAATTATACATTTCAAGCTGACAACCCATTCCTCAAAACAGAAGTGATGCAAGCATCTCGCAACTAATGCCATTTTAAGGGGGGACTGAGTCTGGCAAGGCTCACTTTATGATTGTGTGGTAGTGCAAGATAAAACTATAAATTTGATGGATTTATTCAGCAACTGACTACTCATTTTCGCACAGTTTTGCATCTCCATTTTGCGAAGGTGCCAGGTTTACTCCAAGTCTTGAAATATGATTTATTTTACACAGTCTGCCCTGTAGACTGCAACAACTTGTGCACAGCTATCGTCTTAGAATGTTCAAAATTCCAAAATAAATCCTGCGATTCAAGTTTGCAAAGCATCTATCCTCTAGCTGCTAATTCAAATAGCTCCATCAGGTGGAAGAGCTAAGACCATAAAGAAAACAGCTAATTTTTCCAGTCAGGTGCAGG
Organism: Podarcis melisellensis; assembly: GCF_964234715.1. NCBI lineage: Eukaryota > Metazoa > Chordata > Lepidosauria > Squamata > Lacertidae > Podarcis > Podarcis melisellensis. Next base: position 36,164,316 of record NC_138541.1, read on the forward strand.
TACCAGAAATGCAACACAGAGTATTAGAAAGGAAACCTCGTCGCTCCCTGATCATCACCACTAGGGGAGGAACCTCAAGCCCCAGGGCCAAAAGTACACCCCCCCAAACCTCCCTATGTGGCCCTTGGGACTATACCAGGCCATACCCCTGCCTCAACATCACTCCAATTCCCTAGGCCTGAATGCCTTCCTTTGCCCCCCTTGAGTGCTTTTGCCTGAACTGAATGTGCTCTTGATGCTTCCTGCTTGCTTGAATGGAGGATAGAGAAGGGTGTGTGGGTGTGTGCAAAACCTAGCCTACTGTACAAACGTAAACTTCATGTTTGTTGCTTGGCCCTTTTGCCGCCAACCCCACCCACCGCTGACTTGTAATCCCCAAACGTTTGCCTAGAGGGAAATGTTGCCTGCAGGCTGAGAAAGGTTGTCTACCCCAAGCTGCAACTATATCTGAACACCGCTGCCTCAAACTGGTTTAAGTTCAAAGAGGTATCTGTCCAGGAAAAATACTTTGAACCTGGATGTCCGCGTTCTAAACTCTGTGGGATATTATAAAAACCATGGGCAAGACTTAATGCAACAAGTTTTTTAAAAAGAGGGTGTGTTTCCTTGGTATTCAGCTGAAAGAACTAAAAATTAATATATAATTAGACGGTGCAAAATATATGGTGCCCTAATCAAATCTGTGTGTATATGTGTTGCTACAACAACTGTGATGAAGTCCACACTGCATGAGAAAGAGTATGAATTTCCCAAAACATAATGTCAGCTTTTAATACTTACATTTACTTATTTACTTATTTAGACAGTTAGATGCTGCATTTCAAAAAGAGGAGTTCTCAGCTTGCCTACATATGAACTTCCTTTGATTCAGCCCTGTTTCTCATCTATTCCTGGGTGGTCATCAGTGCAGTGGTCTCCTTATAAACTCTGAGGTCCTCATAACCTTTACTGTAATTTTACTGAAAGCACAGAAATTGATTTGACATATTGCTTAAAACACTAATGACCTCTGAGCAAGCTGCAACGTGTTAATTAGGGAGAAGCAGCAATAGCATTTCAGTCAAGTATTTAAGCTTTGCTCCCAAATGTAACAAATTGCTAGAAATGTATCTTTTGTTTGCTTTGTCATGGACACATACAGGCAAACATTGTAGTATGGACTATAAATAGTTAAATGGCAGGTGTCAAATGGTTGTGTCTAGAAAGCAATCAAAACAGTGCCATTAGAAGCAAAGGCCAGCACCCAACTACATTCTCAGGTTGCTTAGCTTTAGAAGATGACCTAGAATATTAACGTCCAGATAGACTGAGCCTAAATTCAGCTGTGCTGATTATATTTAATATATTACAGAAGCACACACCATGCAGAACTTTTACCCCCAAACTGAGGATAACAATTAGGAAAGCAGACTGCTATAAATTGAGGTTGAGATTCCTACTGACACACACCAACTCAGCAGCATATTGAAATCAATGAGACTGACACATGCAATTAAGTCTTGTTAATTTCAATATGTGTCTGAGTAGGTATGTGAAGGACTAAAAAATAATTATTATTTGTCACATTTAAAAATTAGGCAATAAATTAGATGTATGCAAGAAAAGGTGTACTGGGAGAGTACTTTTCAAGTCCACTACAGTCAACCTACTTGCGATACTGAAATGGTGACTTTATTAACAGTATTCTCTCAGTTTTTAAAAAGCTGCTGTAATTGGACAAGGCAGAAAACTCCTCTCTCTAAAACAAAACAAAGACATTTTCACATTTATCTCCAAAAGAAAGGACACTACTTCAAAGGGATGCTTGCAACCAAGTATCTGCTTAAGGAACATTTTCAAAAATATATTCAGTGCTAACAACTTACATAGCAAAGCCCCTCTCAATCAGGGATGAAAGATGAAGATGCAGAAAGGAGAAAAGACTGTTTGTCCTGCTTGCGGTCTATTGATTAACTCAGGCACTCTGAGAAAGGAGCTTAGTGACTGATCCCAACTAGCTAAGAAATCAAAGATTTAACACCATTCACTCTGTACAATGGAAAAACTGTAAGGGGGAGAGGGTGTTTTTCTAACTCCAATATTTAAATAGCACTAATTGAAAAGCTAATGTTCAGCCAATTCTTTTCTTAAAAAGCATTAGTTGTACTCATTAGCATGTTATGTTCAGTCATTAAATGTCCTATATTTAAATGTAATTTTCATTAAGGATTTTTATGTATTTAACTGTGTGAGTATATCATTCTTTTTTCCTGTATAAGAGATCCGAACTAAGGCACCAATGCCCACAGCCTCAGAAGCATCTTTTGTAAACCACTTTGAGCAGTTGGTTTTTTTAAAAAAAAACTATCAAGTGGCATATAAATTTTATGAAATAATAAATAAATGCAGCAGAGAAAATGCAGTTACGTAACTGTAGCACATATGAAAATGCTTTGTGAAATTGTAAATGTGCTGTTGCAGACAAATGTCTTCTACGTAAAATGCCAAAATATGGGAATACTTTAAGCATTTGAGGGAAAGTCTTCTTATTGCAATATTTCAAACACAGGCTGAATTGGGACCCAATGCTAAATTTATGCCAGCAGGTACGTCAGGTTTGGTCCTTCCTGGATAGGGATAGCTTGGTTACAGTGGCCCACGCACTGATACCCTCATGATAGGATTACTGCAATGTGTTCTGTATGGGGGCTGCCCTTACATTTGGTCCTGAAGCTGTAGCCAGTGCAGAATGTGGCAGCATGGGTCGTGGCCAGGATTGCTAGCATGCCAAATTTATGGTGTTACATCAAGTGTATGAAGCCCTATACAACTCTGAACAATATCTGAGACATCATCGTACCCAATTTATACCTGTCCGTTCATTGCTATCATGTATGGGGGCACATCTTTTGGTTCTGCATGTGCCAGAGGTTCATTCCAAGGCTACTGCCCTGTGGAACACACTACCCACGGAAGTTATCATATAAGCTCCAGGACTGTACACATTTTCCTGGATTCTTCACATCCGATCCTTTAAATGTGGGACAAATTACACCAGTGTTTACATCCGTTTATAATGATGTTGCAGCAGCTTCATTTAAAAAAAAAAATGGTGCAGGGGTGATTCTGAGTATTTTTTGCTGGTAAGCAAAACATTATAATTTTGAAATCTGAAATTAATGTTTTAAAAATTCCTCTTTTTGGCATGCTTTTTTGTGACTTGGGGTGAGCGTATGTTGCATAGTTTTGAAGCCAGAGTTTTAAAATTTCATTTTTGTCAATGCATAGCAGTCACAGCGATTCCAGCTAGGTCAACCATTCTCAGGTGTGTGAATAGGAAAGCAAGCATATTCTATGGGAAAGTAGGCTTTTGGCTACTTTTTTGGCCCTTTTATTTCCAGGGAGTAAACTGAAAGGGTGCAATTCCCTCATGTCTGCTCCCACTGAGTGATCCCTCCTCCCAGCAGACAATCCAGAGTGATGTATTCCCAAGCTTTGGTCATGGAGATGGAGTGACATAACAGCCTCCATTTAACAGTGAAAGTGGCTCTTTTCTATGTGGCAAGAAAAATATTCTACTTGACAACTGAGAGTATGGATATTATTTTGAAAAGTCAGGCATAGGCATTATGCTTGTTATCTAGTATTCCTTGCAAAGTATTATATTTCTTAAACACGGCTGGAGGTATATAATGAAGGGGGATTATACTTTTTTTGTTTATACTGTTGTGCCAGCCTCCAGGATTTCTTCCCTTATAAGGCAGAGTTTCTACAGTCTGATCCTACATTGGAAACTATTTTCATTGTTTAAAATACATTTATTTCAACACACTTCACAGCTTTTTAAAGCAAGTAAAACAGAGAGATATATCAAAATGCTTAACTGCATAGATCCTTTTTCCGAGACAAGAAGATCACCACAGGTGGTTTTCCTTCCCCTAATATGTATGCTGAACAGCAGCATAAAAACCTAATTTCTACAAAACCCTGTTAATTGACAGAGGTAATACAGCAATAGCAAGTCTAATCTGTACACAAGGGGGAAAAAACACCTTACTATTAGATTTTAGTGCAGTCTTTTCAATTTATGCTAGTGCTTTGGATGGCAAACATCAATATAACCATAAAGCAATTTTTAAAACACAGACTATATATTGAATATTATTTATATCCTGCTTTCACTCTGAAAGAAGATCAGAAGCATACACTATAAACAATTTTAAAAAGCAACAGATAAAAAACCAGAAGTGAGTTAGACATAATATCCAGCCTCTCTGACTGCAATATTTTAAACTGCAATAAATAGAGAATGTAATATTTTAAGATACTCCCATTGGATAACTGTGTTTGCTGATCAGCAGCTTTCTCAATCAATTTTAGTGTATGATGAATATTCTGCCACCCTGGTCCAGGGAACCTTAAGTAAAACAGAAAGTTGCAGGTAGCACATACTTGGTGACATTGACTGTGCCTCAGAAGTTTGTGCACAGCTTATACCGTATTTTTCGCCCCATAGGGCGCACCGGCCCATAGGGTGCACCTAGGTTTTTTTTTTGGGGGGGGAATAAAGAAGAAGAAAAAATTTTCCCCCAGGCACAGGGCTGGGGCGGGGGAAGCCCGAGCTTCCCCCGACCCCAGCCCTCAGAACAGGCTGCTCTCCGCAAGCCGTTGGAGGGCTCCCGCGGCTTGTGCAGAGCTACCCGAAGCCTGGGCGCGACTGCTCAGTGTGCCCAGGCTTCGGGGTGCAGGCAGCTCTCCGCAAGCTGTGGGAGCCCGGCGGGTGGGAGCCCGGCTCTCCGCAAGTCGTGGGAGCCAAGGCTTGCAGATAGCTTCCTGAAGCCTGGAGAGGGAGAGGGGTCGGTGAAGCTCTCCAGGCTTCAGCAAAAGCCTGCATTCACCCCATAGGATGCACACAAACTTCCCCTTCATTTTTGGAGGGGAAAAGGTGCGTCCTATAGGGCGAAAAATACGGTAAATGGGATATGCATAGAGATCAGCTGGGGTTTTTTGTGCTCCTAGTATTATATATAAAAACAATTTTCTGTATATGATGTGCATCCCCTGTGTACAAGTTGATATAGTTGATATATTAAGTAAAGGTAAAGGGACCCCTGACCATTAGGTCCAGTCATGGCCGACTCTGGGGTTGCGGCGCTCATCTCGCTTTATTGGCCGAGGGAGCCGGCGTACAGCTTCCGGGTCATGCGGCCAGCATGACTAAGCCGCTTCTGGTGAACCAGAGCAGCGCACAGAAACGCTGTTTACGTTCCCACCAGAGTGGTACCTATTTATCTACTTGCACTCCTGCTAGGTTGCTAGGTTGGCAGGAGCAGGGACCGAGCAACAGGAGCTCACTCCGTCGCAGAGATTCAAACTGCTGACCTTCTGATTGGCAAGTCCTAGGCTCTGTGGTTTAACCCACAGTGCCACCCGCATCCCAGTTGATATAGTAGCTAATACTTTATTTGATACTGCTTTGGGGTTTGTAAATGTGAATATACATACTTCTAACCAGAACTGCATACTATTATCCAACTGTTAATGGTGACATTACTGCATACTTTGAGCAACAAGAAACCATAGCTAAGGCCAGGCTTCCTTAACCTCGGCCCTCCAGATGTTTTGAGACTACAATTCCCAACATCCCTGACCACTGGTCCTGCTAGCTAGGGATCATGGGAGTTGTAGGCCAAAAACATCTGGAGGGCTGAGGTTGAAGAAGCCTGGCTAAAGCTATAGTCCTTGGTTTGGAGTATTCCATGTACACCAAGTGGCCTAACTTCCCAGGGAAATCAATTTGATATGTATTTTTTTTACATTAGTTACTACAGTTATATTCCATGATGTGCCTATCTATCCACTCGCAAAACACACACAACAACTGGTTGCAAGAGTACGTACAACATATTCTCTTGCATAGTAAAGATAGCATTAGCTTAGCTAAATTCAGAACTACATTCCTTGTGTTAACCAAGTAACAGTGCAATCCAATACATGCCATATTCAGAAGCAAGTCTCAATAGGGCTTACTCTGAGGCAAATGAGTATAGGACTGAAGCCTAAATACTTGTGTTTGTCAGTTGCATGCAGTTACAGAAGGACTGAATATGTTTTTTCTTTCAGTCCATTTTGTTCCAATTGGCTCAGGTTCAATGTTTTTCCACTGGTAGAGACAAAGAGCAGACAAGGGTCATTTGCACTGTCACAGCTTTGTCTATTGCTTACTATATTGGCTTCATTCAAAAAAAGAAGATCCTTTGAGCTGTAAGACTGCCAAGGATGCAAATGTACCCAGCAGAGGTATGGCTCAGAGAATTATTACTCAAACAAGAGAACTCTTATTCCTTGAAATCCAATACAAGAAAATCTCAATGAAGCAATATCTCAAAGTAATATAATCTGGACAGGATTTCCCCTCCTACTCCCATTTTATGCATTTGTCTATTTCAGGTATCCCCAAATTCGGCCCTCCAGATGTTTTGGGACTACAATTTCCATTATCCCTGACCATTGGTCCTGTTAGCTAGAGATGATGGGAGTTGTAGTCCCAAAACATGTGGAGGGCCGAGTTTGGGGATGGCTGGTCTATTTTAATAGATTTGTTTTCCACAACTTCAACAGCTCCCATTATATTAACAAATTGAATGAGCAAATAACATTCCTGCATCCCGTTATTAGTCAGGATATAAAGAGAAATATGTTGTTCAGGGTGGGGAAACCAAATGCGCTATTCTTAAATTACAGGTGTTTGCCTTCTAAAACAACAGAAAAAACAGCATAAAGATAGAAGAGAGTACATCTACGCCAACACTTGCCACAAAGAGCATTCATCTGCATATTAATTACCATACACTCTTAGTGCCCAGAATTCACCCAGAGTAATTCCAGAGTTCAGAACTGTCACTAGTACAGTCCTACTTGAGACTGTAGCTCTATCCACCTGGTCATTCACTCACACAAGTACAGACCACATGGAGAGGTTAGTGGTCAGTGAAAAGCAAATTTAGCCACATGCCCAGGTTTAGATGCTAAGCCCAACCTTATCTTCTCTCAGAAGCAAAAAATGGATTGAGGAGGAACAAAGGGGTTGCAAGCTCTGTGGAAGCCCGTATGTTTGCACAGACACAGTAAGCCATAGTTTGAGTCATGTAAACAAGGCAAATCTTTAACACTTACGCACTACATAAACACTAAAAATTATTATTCATTATAAATTTTTAAGTTACTGGATTAAAGCATCTCTGCCTTACTCATCCCACATCTGCACCATTATAACACCTGCTACACAAGCCATTACTAACAAGCTGCTGTCTATGAGTGGGGGAGAAGCCCTCTCCAGTCCAGGAGATAACCATTTATGATAGAAGACAAATACAGACAACTGAATCTAGCATGAAGCAGCTCTGAAGTGACAACCCAGACCAGTAAAAAATCTAAAGGTTTATTTAAAACAAGGCAAACTTCTCAGTTACACAAACTTTTAGCTGAGAATATAAAACCAAGAAGTTAATGTCTACATTCTAATTACCCGTTAATACATACAAAAGAAGCAGGATTAGAAGACATTCTTGGAACCCCCAACTGGATTCAAAACTAACCTTTCGGAGGAGAATGACATACTTATGTTGAGAGGAATAGCTGAACTAATAGGGTCTTTTTGCCAAACTGTAAAAGTCTGGTGGCCAGCCAACTCAATCACACCAAGAACCTAACTAACAGCACCTGGGCTTTGCTGATTAATCAAATCAGCACAAGGTTAATTGCACCTGACCAAAGTAAATCCTTGACAGCTACTGCTTCTAGTCTACCTTCACCAAATGAAATGAAACTTCTCAAACTTCTCTGTTCTGCAATGTTCCTATTCCTGCATTAACCATGAGTCAGAATTATACACCTGTGCAGTGCTGAAATATGGAGTTATTTCTTACATTCTCTGGAGTAGGAAAAGAGTGTGCATAAAGACAACATCTACTAGCCACCCATAAAGGATCACGAACGCTTGCATCTAGCATTGATATGTTCACACTCATGTCACATGCGTTCTTCCAGCTTTCAAAATCGGTGCCACAGATTATCACCTTCTACCGACTTCAGTATCACCTTATCACTTATATTCACAGGCCTCAAACTCATTAAGGGATTTCTGCTAAACACATATGATTTCGTTCCAGACAATCCCAGCTGTTAGCCACTCAAACCTGGTACTTGGAACCCTGGAATACTGTGTCATATGACATCAATCAATGCTAGAGCCAAACAATTTAACTATGTCCCTGGTACACTTTCACTAGGTTCACATATGTATAATTGAGAATATAATCTGATTTAACAACATTTTGCATTTATACCTATCATTTTAAATTACATATCTATTAATACCTCTGGGCTGACTTTCAGACTCATTAGTAAACAGCATACATTTTCTTAATTATCTTCTTCTGAAGGGTTATTCAGTTCTTTACATCTCAGCTACATGTTCAGAAAGCCGCCATGAAACTTGACAGCTAAAGCATACATTTAAGTGTATGGAGCAGGTATCATATTTTGTTCTGTCTCTGTACAACATCCGGCGGAATGCAATCTCCATCCAGATGCATTGTAAATTGTGACACAATAATAACACCTTTGCCTGTGGATGTAAACAGCCATAAAACTAGGGATAAAGAAGGTCAATCTACTTGCACAAGGAACATAAGTGTATTACAACTTGTTAGTTTACTTTTGAGCTTTAGGAATATAATACTAGATGATGTGATAAAGCCAGCTGTCTGTACGCTCCAAAACTATCAAGATCTAGTATAAAAGTTAGCCTGAATAATGGGCATTTTTGAAACATGGAATCTTATTACAAATTTCTTATGAAACAACACAATCCTGTGCATTTTTATGTGGAAATGTCCCTACCAATTTGCAGAAGTGTTTTCACACAACTGCAGCCTAAATTATCAAAGGAACCGTCTGATTTGCAAGAGTAGTAGTTATAGTCTATTATTTTCTTTATCATTTAAATAGCCAGAAATTGTAGATATGTGTCTAGCAGAAGTATTTTTTTGAATGCTAATTTAAGGTTGCAATTTTATAAAATTTTATGGAAGTCTGGGAGCAAAATGAAGGCACAAAAGTAATCACATAGACTGTCTTCATGCTCCATTACTGTTCCAACCAACAGTGAGCTTTGAGTTACTACTAAAGTATATGCTCTAACATGTTCCAGATTTTCCACACTGTTTTTAAATTCCTCCCTTCCCCCTTTTAATTCTTCTTTTCTAGTGTTAAAGGGCATGCATTTAGCAGGTTTCTGTTTGATTTATTCTTTAAGAACATATACCTTGAGAGCACTATATAAATATTTAGCAATCACGCAGCCTAGGACTTCAGAGCATTCTCCCTGCATAGGCAGAACAAAGAATGCAGGGAAATTTATGGCGCAAAGAAATAGGCATTGGTTTATGGCACACACAAAAACAGTTATACCAACCAATAAAAGATTAGGGATAGATGTTTGGATTCTTGTGCAAGGGCTAGTGTTATGCAAATTTACCTGTCACGATGGCAATGATACAGGTTAGATACACCTGGAAAATATTTAAAATTGAGGATGCCAGGGCGTCTGACCACAAGCTTTGTATGCAAAAGGTATCTGGTTCAATTCTTGGCAATTTCATGTAGGGGTGGAATTAATGGGGACATGGTGCCATTCAGTATAGCAGACAATTGAGTGCTAGATGGACCAAATGGTTGCTCTTGGTGCAAGGCAACTTCCAATGTTCCTAAACAGCCCCTGTTTTGAACAACTGATATACACACCATTTTAAAAAATTGTTATTATTATTTTTAATTTGTCACATAAGTCGCATGAAAGTAGCCTGTGCTCCAGGTTTTTAACTATAGGGAAAGTACTTGCAAAAGGAACATAAAATGCACAACATAATTTGCAGTTATCCCTTACCACCCCCCACCTAACCAACTGTACAACCCACATTATGAGAATCATTTGTAGCCGGGCAGGTGAACCTCTGACACTCCAGATGTTGTTCAACTCAAACTCCCACCAACCCAAGCCAGCATGGCCAATGATTGGGGGCGATGAGAGCTGTACCCCAAAAACATCACGTGAAGGTAAGAGACAGAAGTGCAAACAGGGGGATCCTGCCACATATTCCACGTCCCTGACCTGCAGTATCAAGCCGAAGTTAATGGCAATCCCATGCACACTTACTTAGGAGGAAGCACCACTATTCACAGGGGAACTTGCTTATAAATAAACATGCATTGTTTTGGGTTAATAAAAATACACAGAATACATGGTATGCATTCTATGTTAATCATATTCAGAGTAGATCCGTTAAAATTAATGCACATGACTAACACAAGACCATTAATATCAGTAGGTCTATTCTGAGTAAACCTTAACTGGACCCCCTTCTCCTTTTCTGGCAAAACTACACCTAAAACTGTTGTCAAATTCCCAATAGAAAGTGTATAACTGATTCCAATATTCCTGTGTTGATTTTAGAGTATACTTCAGCAAGAATTTTTTTTATCTTACCACTGTCTTCAACGGAGAAGTAGAACATGTCACTAGTTGCATTGTCACCTTCCTTCAAGACATAGCAGATCTTCATGTCATCAATATCAGCTAACAGGATAAGAAAAAAGCCACGTAAGTAACTGAATCACTACAGTGCTGACACCAAAGACTGCTCAGTAGTTTGAACTTATAAAAGGAATATGCCTGCAAACTGCAAATGTTCTTTGAAGACTTTATGTTTTATTTTGGATACAGAATATCCCCCTCTTCAATACAAAATACAACACAAAAAATATATGCAAGCAACAATTCGCAAATCAAACCAAAACAAATTTAAAAACAAAACTGTAAGTGCTGAATACGGGTATTTTTGTTTTTGCTAAAGGCTGAAACATGAAGAGAAACTTAAAAGTTGCTTTTAAAAAGTGATCTTAAAACTCAAGTCCATGACTTAAGCCACTGTCTTGAGCAATTCTGTTTTTCAAAGAGCTGTTTAGATTACAATTCCAGGATTCACTACCTTCCCTGAATGCAATCTACCTGGGATTTTATGATTGTGACTCACATCCACTTAAATTGCATCTTCAGATTGAACACTTGCCCAGGAACCAAAGGACTGTGTAAGGCACCCCCAATGGCATTTCCTTTCCTCTGAACACCAGGCAACCACCACACAAGGAGCCTCGTGTACTCTGGATGTTTAGCACTACAACTCTCATTTGTCCCATCCACAACAGCCTTGCTGGCTGATGCTGATGGGAGCTGTAGTCCAAAGCCTCTAGAGGCACCGGGTTGGGGAAGGCTGATGCACAGAAACAGCCTCTTAAAGTTCCATCCTATGCCACAAGGTTGCTGCTCAAGAAACCTATGCTCTTTGGGCACAGAGCTACCTGGGTGGCTCTTTGGGTGCTGTTATTTTTGCGTGTCCATACCGGTGTATACAGTGCCTATATAGCCAACAGGTTGTATATAGCTACTACACAACTTGTTGGCATCCAGACTTATGTTATCATAGTACTACAGGGAGGGAAGAAGCCACAAATAATATTTAGCACTGTAATTGCTCAAAGCACTTCACAAAGTCAGTAATGCAGACCCTATTACCCCCACCCCTTGCTGGTTGAGGACTGAAGCTAAGGGCAGATTCACGTTGTACGTTTAAGGCAAATTCAACACACATTTAAAGCACATGACTGTTCCCAAAGAATCCTGGGAAGTGGAGTTTACGGGTATACTGGGAATTTTAGGTCTGTGAGGGGGAAACTAGTTGCTGCAACTCTTAAGAAAAGGTCGTGCTTTAAACATGCATTGAATGTACTTTAAATGTATGCTGTGGCTCTGCTCTTTAACAAAATACTTGTCATTTTGCAAATACACCTATATATGCCACTAATCAAATACCATCTATCCCAGAATGGATTAAAATCTGCGTGCCTTTTACAAGGGAAGTGGTTTGTTGACTAGAATCTGTAAATGATGCACGATCTTAAAGCAAGCAATAATCTTAAAAGCTACAGCTATTTACATGAAATTAACATTCCAAAGAAACAAATAAGTAATGAGGAACTAAGTTAGCACTAACCTTGAGTAAAGGCTTTAATACTTCCATTTCCTAGGCCAGTATGAATGAGAAGTCCATGCTTTGGCCCATCTGTGATTTTGTATTTCAGCAATTTGTGTGAGCTGTCTCTGTCTTCTGCCTTCAGGGATTTGCTGGTGATCAAGAAGCCAAGGTGCCCAGTTGGAATATTTCTCAGAGTTGAGGCACCCTTATTCACTACTATCTGTGGCACCCCATTATCCAGGGAATTGATTTGGATCTTCATCGTCTGCGGGTGACGTGTTTCAACGATGGTGTCAGGAAAAACATAGAAGTCTGAGTGGGTCCCATCAGTAACAGTAAAAGAGAAGCTATCGTGAGTTGTTTCTGTGCCATCGTGTCTATAGTTGATCAAGTTCTCATTTAAGTCTTGTTTAGTGAAGCTGGTCACAGGGTAGCTATTGTTGTAAATAATCTGACCATGTACAGGGACTTGGGTAATTATGAAACGGAGTAGATGGTCAGGTGTGTCCCGATCCTCTACATTAAGCTCAAATGGGGTGATCAGTTTGGTTTCTCCTTCCTGAATGTTCAGGTCATGGACAGTTAGAACTGGCTTCTTATTGTCCACATCGGTAATGGAGACTCTGAAAGTGCGGAAGACTGGATTATAGCCATCTGTCACTTCAAACTCAAAGCTATCCATCTTCACCTCATCCTCTGCAGTGTGGATGTAATAAATCTTGTTTCCAGCTAGCTGGAGCTGAGTGAAGGTAGTGACAGGAACACCAGGGCTGTCAGAGTTCTCCAAATGACCTCTGCTTGGGGCACGGGTGATACTGAATTGGAGATGCTCATCAGGGCTGTTAATGTCGCTTGTGCTGAGGAGGTCAGTAGTGAGTGTCACCTTCCCACCTTCTTTCAGAGTCACTCCTTTATTGATCACCTCAGGGAAGACCATATCAATACTACTGATGGTGATGTAGAAATATCTGTCTATCAAAGGATTTATGCCATCAGTGACATCAAACTTAACTAAGTCCCGGACTCCTTGTTGGCCAGTGTGAATATACTGAATACAACCTTGGTCTATGTCATCTTGTGTGAAATTCATGCCCAGTGTAATGTTGCCTAACACCTCTCCTTCTTTGCTCAAGCGCTGCAGAAGGCCATGCCTGGGTACTAAGCGAATAACATATGTAAGCGTCTTGTCCTCTGAATCTATATCAGTTGCCTTGAGGTCCCGATTAGTGATAACTTTGGACTCACCAATCTCCACTTCTAGCCCATCATTGATAGACATCCTAGGTGTCTCATCATCCACTAAGATGACCATAATTAACACTTCCTGCTCCACAGTGTGTAGGCCATCAGTCAGTTGGACTTTGAAAGTGTCCTCTTTAGTCTCTGAGTCATCATGCTCGTACACAATGCTGGATGCCTCCCGGATTTCTTCCAGAGTGAAATTGTGTACAGACACAGTACCAGTGGTTAGCTGGTTAACAATCTGCCCATGCTTAGGAGGAACAGTTATAAAGAACCGCAACTCATCTGGAGGGATATCACCATCAGCACCATTCAGAATGGGAGTGTCAATCACCAAGCTCATCCCTTCCAGCACCACAAACTCACGTACAAACAGTTCAGGCTTCTCATCATTAGTTGGGATAATGACAATGGGAAAGAACTGGTGTGGCGAGAAGTTGATACCATCAGAGCAATGGAAAGTGAATCTGTCCTCCAGTGGTTCAACCCCTTTGTGAATGCTCTGCACATAGTTGATGTGCCCAAGACGAACATCCTTGATGGAAAAAGCACTAATGGGAGTCCCAGCCCTGGATTTTTCAGACCCAAGGGCTGGAGAGATATTCTCCAGGTACCCAGAAGTGGTTTGTATTAGAATGGTACACAGAATGTCATCTCCAGGGGTGTCTACATCTGCCACATCCAGCAGCTGCAAGCTTAAAACATTTTTTCCTCCCTCATAAACAGTGAATGGTTCTTCCCCCACCATAACCTCAGGAGCAATGCTGTCCACTGGCAAAATAGTCACATTAACACGCACTCCTTCCACTGTGCTGCCTCCCACCACCCACTCACTGGAGAGGTCCGAAATAGTAAGATTAAAAGTGTCAGACCGCTTTTTCATACCAATCTCCCCACCAGTGTGAGCATAGACTACTGTCCCACTTATGAGGTCCTGCTGGGTGAATCTCTTAGAGGGCACCCCATCCACTAAAATATCGCCTAGTTTGGGGGGATCCTCCACAATAAATGTTAAGGCCAGTTCATCAGTGTCCTCATCTGTCCCCTGGATAAGAGAAGTAGTAATTTCAGTGGCACTATTTTCCAGCACATCAATAAAGGCACCCAAAAGTCCATTACTACCAGGGAGAGTGATGCTAGGACGCTCATCATCCACGGGCTGAACAGCGATCTTAACAGTGATTGGCACTTGATGGACCCCATCACTCACTTCCAACTGGAAGGAATCACTTGTGTGCTCATCACCGCTATGCTGGTAGGATATGCGACCATTAGCAATGTCATCTAACAGAAATGATTCACCCTGTACCATCAACCCCTCCTCCAGGTAGCGCAGGTGGCCATGCTGAGGTGCCTCAGTTAAGGTGAAGACAATCCTGTCAGTGTCTGTATCCTTATCAGTGGCATCTAGCTGACTGCTGGTGACAAGAAAGCTGCCCCCCTCAGACACAGTGAAGCCAGCGTTGGTGATTTGAGGGGGCTGGTTGTCCACTGGTTGCAGGAATAGCGTGAAGGTGCCTGGCACAGAATTACCTGCCGTGTCTTCTACACTGTAAGTGAACTGCACCACTCTTGGGGTGATCCCAAGTTCCTGGGCTGGTGGCTTATATGCCACCTTGTGGTGATTTATTTGTGCTTGAGTGAAATGTGTAATGGACATTAGAGGGTTGTCAGTCAACACAATTTCTCCAGCCAGTACGGGGTGGTTTTCGTCAGTGTCAGTTGGTGGTGTGAGCAAAATGTATCTCAGCTCCCTGTCATCTGCGTCCAAATCGGTGTATCGCAGGTAGCGCTTTCGGAAATGGGTCACCTGATATTCAAGAACAGTCATCTGCAAGGTGGTTCCTGGATACAATTCTGGGGGCAGGTTGTCTACTGGTTGAACCTTGATGATGAACACCTGCTCATCAGATTGATTTGGGGGGTCATTATCATCCTGGAGATAGAACGTAAACTGGTCCATCACTAGGTTGGTGTTATGAGGCCCTGTGTGTCTGTAGAACAACTTTCCATCCAAGATGTCCTGTTGCAGCCATTCAGTCACCTTCTTCTCATACACACCTTCACTCGCCACAAAGTGCCAGGAGGATGTCCCACTATGATCTCCCACCACATCCTCCTCCTTTTCATAAGAAACTGGAATCTCTGCCTGACGCAGCAGAAGCTCACCAAGACGTTGACGGGTGGATGTATCTGGAGATCCTTCTATCTCCTTAAGTACAAATCGAATGGTCGAGTCTTCAGAGTCTATGTCAGTAGCACTGAGGACAAAGGGAGAGATCTGGACCACCTGGTGCTCACTTAGGACCAAGCCAGTGTTAGCATTGAGGATGGGCGGCTGGTCATCATCTGGGGCAATAGTGATTGGATAAAGAAACTCCACCTGATGTCGTCCATCCCCCATACGGAATACAATGTTATCACTGTAGCTGTGCTCATTGCCATCATGCTGGTAGATCACCTGACCAGCCGCCAACTCTGCTGCAGTAAAAAACTGGCGGCCTGGTGGCACGCCCAAAACCCTGAGTTCACCATGTTTCAGCCCTCTTGTAACCCATACCTTCACCTCATCCAGGTTGTCCTCGTCACTGATTTCAAGATTGTCAGAAAGTGGCCTTGACTGGCCTTCAAAAAGCATCATCTGAGGCCCAGCAACTCGGTTAAAGACAGCCACTGGGGCCAACGTGTTCATAGGCTTCACCACCACCATGAAGGCAAACGGCTCTGAGGAGGCACCCTCAGGGTCCAACACCTCCATCTCCAGCTGGAAGAGCCGCTCGTGGTCAGAGTCCACTGTGGGAGGCTGGTAGGCGATCTTCAGCTCCCTCACTTCTTGCTGGGTGAAGGAAGTGAGGGGCCGGCTGGGGTCATCAGTGCTGATCAAGTAACCCCGCAAGCGGGGGTCGTCGCTCGCTCCCCTGTCGTGCCCACCTGCGCTGGGCCAGGGCGAGGTGAGGTTGAAGAGCAGGAGGTCAGACGGGCTCTCCAAGTCCTCAGCAGCCAACATGTCGGGGGTGATGGCCGTGAGCACAAACTGGTCCACCTCCATCATGAGCAACGCCACAAAGCTGGGCTTGGGCGGGGTGTTCTCGGCGCCTTCCCGGATGCGAACCACTACCTGGAAATACTCCACTTCGCCGGGGCTCTCCACGGCGTCGTCGCCGCCGTCCTGCTGCAGCAGCTCCACCCGCATGGGGATGTAGTCGCGGTTGGGCGACGGCGTGGTGGCCGTGTGCTCGTAGCGGATGCCGTCGTCGAGGAAGCGGCCGCACTCGTTGCTGTAGCCCGCCGGCAGGGGGCGGCCGCGCGAGTCCACGAGGCGCCCGTAGGCGGGCAGGTGGCTGCCGCTGCCCGCGGGGAAAGGCAGCGTGGTGAGGCGGCAGCGGCCAGCGGGCTCCCCGGGCTCGGCGAAGGCCAGCACTTTGGCGTCGAGCGGCGGGCTGAGGCCGCGCAGCTTCTCCACGGTGAGCGGCAGGTTGCGGCTGAGCAGGCGCAGCTGCTGCGAGAGCACCTCGGCCTCCAGCGTGAAGGGCGCGACGAGAGTGCGGCTGGGAGAGTCGTAGCGCAGCTGCAGGCTGAGGCGGTCGCGGCCGGGGCTGCGCGAGCCGTAGTGCGTGTACCTCACCTCGCCGGGGCCGAAGGCGCACGGGAAGCGCTTGGGGGAGAGCGCGCCGGGGCGGTGAGGCGCCGGCGGAGGCCCGCTCTCCAGCACCGTCAGCACGCACTTGTCGCCGGGCTGCACGCGGAGGACCAAGTCCCGGGCCGGGTCCAGCCACACGGAGCGCCCGAAAGGCACGCGCAGACCCCGGTTGGCCACCAGGATGGCGGAGGCGCCGTCGAGCGCGCGCGGGTCTTCCTCGGCCGCCAGCAGGAGAAGCGACGGCTCGACCGGCTCGGGCTGCCGCTGCGCGTATCCGGGCGTCGCCAGGCTGTAGAGCAGGAGCAGCAGCGCCCCGAGCTGCCTCGTCGCTCCGGCCATTGCACCTCCTCGGCGGCGGCTGTTGCTGGGGCCCCTCGCGCCGGAGTTTCGGCGGGCTTTGGGACCCGGCGCCGCGGCGGGCCGGCGGGCTTGTGGCGTGTGAGGCAGGCAAGGTGCACGACCCCCGGCTCCTTCGCGCTGCTGGGAGCGGGGCGCTCTGGGCTCGGCCTCTGCCCGCCGCAGGTACTAAAGGGAAGGCGAAGAGGGGGTGGGAGCTGGCAGCTCCTCGCGCCGCCCAGGAACACCCTCGCCCCCCTCCGCGGCCCACCCAGGAACCAAGGGCTCGCTCGCTTCCCTGCAGCCGAAAGCGGCGAGAGAGTAAGCCAGCCCCCGAAAAGAGGGAGAGGGACTCTTCCCCCCTCCGGCTCCGGTTGCTGCCAGGCTCGCTCCCTGCGCGGGAGGGACGCGCTCGGGGCTCAGCTGGCGACTTTCAACGAGGAGAAGAGCTTTCCTCGCCGGGCACGGAACTCGGTGTGCAGAAATCAGTGGCTCCGGGGCATAACTTTCTCCCTGCCTCCCCCGCGCTGTTGCGTTGGTTCTACGGGTAGGATAGGAAGAGTGTTGTCTTTCGCTGGGTTCCTGCCACTGGGTGTACCCAGATTCTTCTTAAAAGTGAAGTACAACAAGGGAGCCCTTCTAAGCCAAAAGGGGAAAGCGCCTTCTGAGAAAGCCACAAAGGAATTAAGGCTGCAACCCTCACTTTGGGGGGAAGTATGGTTGGACTTAGCATGGCTCACCTACGAGAGGACATGCATAGGATTTTGCTGCAAGTGAAGCTTCATAGCTCTCTGCTCAGATAAATTAACCAGTTTCCTTCTCCAAAGAGAAAACTTGGGACTTTTGGTAGCTTCACAGTTGCACAGCTGTAACTATTTTAAATCAAATACAGGTATATAACATGTGCTGTTCTCTTGAGTGCCAGCTTGATGTTCTTTGGGACTGCAGTTCTGTGCACACTGATATAGGAGCAAGTGGTACTGAACTCTGGGGCTTATCTACAGGTAAACATGCACAGAATCAGAGCGCATGACACTTTCTCGCCTATCATAGAAGACGATAGCTATAACTCATTTTAGTTGCTCCCAAATTGCTGGAAACCTGAACGACACTCAAGTCAAAAGCAGGGCTGCATTTAACATAAAAATAGCCTCAAGACTTTGTATTTAGTAGAAATTCACACAGGCATACAACCCTGAGATTTTGCTCTCCCTTTGTACCCTTGGCTTTGCAGTTTTGTTGGACTCATCTGCAACAGCTTGCTGCTTTTCAGCTCACCACTTTTCCTCCACTGCCTTTAGCTCTAAATGGAGTGGTTGCTGTTTACGCCCCCAAACACTGAACATGCCAGGTGTGGGGGTGGAGCTTCATTAATCATTCCCTCTGCATGATGAGAGCTTTCCACCATATTAAAAATGGGGAGCTCACATGCAACGTTTAGTGACATCCACAGACCTGAAGTCTGTGCTCATGAACACTGGGTGGGGAAAATAACATTTGGGGTGGAAACACCAAGAATAAACTTATTGGAACCTAAACCATTATTGCCATTTCAAATTCATAAAACGCAAACATTCTAAAAGCCTATGCCTGGAATCCAAACTTACGACTTGGATGAATCTGAGTAATTCCCATTGAACACAGGAACACATGTTTTCTGACTAAACATGCATAGGACCAGCCTGCCATTCTTTGGAGGCTTGAGAGTGAGTCCAATTGAACACCATCAAGCTTGACTTCCTAACAGACTTACGCAGGATTCAGACTGTAAATGTATTTGTGTGTGGTGCTTGTTCCATTGATAATTTGCATTTCTCTAGGCAATTGGCTTAGGTAATTTAAAACGTGCATCTGTTTTATGTCTCATTTTCAGATTATCATGCACAGCACCAGTTATAATGTCTAATACATTTTGTCATATACCGCCTTTTAAAAAAATTCTCTCCAAGTGAACTTTCAAAGCATACCACATTTTATGTTAAGAGCTCTCTCCTAAGCACTGTTGCTTCTGGTTCTTATACAGTGGTACCTCAGGTTAAGTACTTAATTCGTTCCGGAGGTCCGTACTTAACCTGAAACTGTTCTTAACCTGAAGCACCACTTTAGCTAATGGGGCCTCCTGCTGCTGCCACGCTGCCGGAGCACGATTTCTGTTCTGATACTGAAGCAAAGTTTTTAACCTGAAGCACTATTTCTGGGTTAGTGGAGTCTGTAACCTGAAGCGTATGTAACCTGAAGCGTATGTAACCTGAGGTACCACTGTATCTACATAGTTGCACGTGGCTTCGTTAATTTGAAATATAGCAAAGCAGATTTTGAATGCTTTTAGTCTAAATATTACACTAAATTGGCTTAAATAATTAGTCCTCATGGGCTGCCAGCGACATTAAGTTTAATTATGTTTGCTCACTTTTTCTAATTTATTCTATGTGCTAGTCTTTGGTTTTGCAAACAACCTGAACTGTGCCCTATTCTTCAAGTAATGGGGCAGTGTATGCAGCAGGACAGAGAAAAGGTGCTAGACAAAAGGAAAAGGGTTGAAATGGCACCACTGATACAGATAGTTAATTTTAGATGGTCTTACATGTTTGTGTGTGTACTTTAGGTAAACAATATGCTGGCCAGGCTGTTGGGTGTTGGAGTCCAACAACAACAACTGAAGGGTCACACCTTCCCCATCTCTGCAGGAAACTTTATTTCATAATTATCCAGGTTACAAATTTGGAAAAAATAGAATGGTCAACACATGGTAATTAAAAGGCAACTTGGCCCCCAAACCACACTAAAGGATTCTGACAATCCCCATCACACATTGGGGTCCAGGATTGCAGAGCTGTGTGGATAAATCCTTATCTATCACAGACACACACAATAACCATGTACAGCCAACTGCATGTTGGTTGGGTTTTTAAGCATGTGAATAGAGTCCATTTTCACATGTACTCAAGGCATGAAAACAGAGGTTGTGGCTACCAGTGGTTGGTGGTAGAGAGCTTGTGACCCCTTTCACACATTCTTGGAATGTCTTAGTATGACCTGTTCAAAAATTTCTGAACCCAAAAGTGGTGTGCTAGAATCTTTAGGCGATCACATGAGGTTTGTGACAGTCTGCTCCTCAAGCGTCTTCCCCCAACACCCTCACAACACTTGCTTCTAAGCTTCTTTCTCCACCTTTCACACCAGGAGAAGAAGAGGAGGAGTTTGGATTTGATATCCCGCTTTATCACTACCCTAAGGAGTCTCAAAGCAGCTAACTTTCTCCTTTCCCTTTCTCCCCCACAACAAACACTCTAAGGTGAATGGGGCTGAGAGACTTCAGAGAAGTGTGACTAGCCCAAGGTCATCCAGCAGCTGCATGTGGAGGAGCAGAGACACAAACCCAGTTCACCAGATTACGAGTCTACCTCTCTTAACCACTACACCACACTGGCTCTCCCACAGCTTCCATGATCAGCCAGTTCCCACACTCCTGACTTTTCCCTATATACTACAGCCCCTTTCCCATAATGTGCAGGTACCACATACAGGTACTCCATATTTAAACAGCACTGAATGCAAGGCCCATTCCTGACCATTCCTTGGGAGCTGTGGCTTTATGCATGCTATGCCTGCCATCAGGTGAGTGACAGAAAGGGGTGGCTGGTCAAAAAAGGCAACGTGGGCCAAATTTGGCTCATGGGCTAGAGACTTCCCACCCTGCCATACCTCTACAGACTATGCCGTGACTGGCATCTTTTTTCTGTCCTCCTTGGCTCTAGTCTTGTAGTGAGGAGAGAAGGGGAACAAGTATTTGGGCACTTACCTTGTTTTGGGGGCTAGGATCTTATTTTGGTATCATGCAGCACAATCCTATAGAAGTTTCTGCAGAAGTAAGTTTGCTGGATTCAGGGGGATTTACTCCCATGTAATTGTGCACAGGACTGCAGCAGAGTGCAAGAAGTCGAGCAGATCAAATAGGCCAAACTAGCTCTGATGCAGAGGGAACTTATTTATACAGGAATGCCATAATCCTGTGTGGGACAAAATCAAGCATAACCATTGGTTTGAAGGCTTCCACTTAACAGGCCAATTAAAATGCAGATTAAAATCAGGAAGATTGCAGGAATGATGGCAGAAAAAAGGATTAACAGAAGGTTGTGACCCAAACACACAAAATGAGTCTGCTTCGTTGAACACAAACTGGAAAATTCAGTTTTATGCAAAAGCAAACCTACCTTAATTTGCAGTTGCCCAAACAATGTGTGCACTAAAACATTGAAATTTGCACTTCTCAGAATTTTGCAATGCAGCTGTCCAGCCAAGTAATGGGTACAAAGATGCATATACCTAGGATAAAGTGTGCATAAAATGCATGTATTAAGCTACATACTGCTGGGAAATTGCTTGCAAAAATATGCGTATTAGGCAAAATTGCGTAACAAAATTTGTGTACTAGGAGAAATTCAAATTTAAACGCTGAGGAAACATGCATAAATGTGGAAAACTGAAAAGATTTGAAAAATGAGAAACAGAGAACCCAAAATGAAGAGATTTGTTTTGTCACAACTGATACCGACCTATTATTTCCTTGTAGACCTGCTTCGGTTTTGAACCTGTGAGCACTCAGCCACCTGAATTTTCTATCAGAGGGAATTATTCCAAAGCAAGACTAGTGGGCAGCCCTATCCTATGGAAAACAGGCTCCATCAACTCCACATAGCATTTCACTTTTACAGGGCAAGCTTATGAAGGGTTTTTCAGAAGTCCCACTGACTTCAGTGGAGGCTTATTCTCAAGCAAGTGTGCATAGTTTTGAATATATAGGAATGTATTCTTGAGTAAGCATGCTTAGGGTTGCACCACAGATGCAGGCAATCTTAACCTTTTGGCCTACAAATATTGGATCCAAGATGAAACAATAGCATTCCTGTTTAGTACAGGCACTTGCCTATATTTCAATTGCATGCCTGCTTGGAAATGTTGAATTTATTAGTAACAATTTTGTGTACGCGTGCCTTTATTATACTAGATTCTGCAAAGCACTTGTAAGCCCCATTGATTTTAAAATCCGTAATAAATATATTTGCTGTGGAAAAAATTAACAACAGACATAATATTACCACTTCCTCTGGCAATCTGTTAGTCAGCAGCAGTGTTTAAAATGTTCTTTGTCACTCCAGCTGAGCACAAACAAATGAAAGTTATTGGCCATTCTTTTTGGTTAATGTAAAGCTGATTTCTATCACCTTTGAAAATATTACTTCGACTGTGAAAACATAGCTGTACACAAATTAACCTTTATGTGGTGAGCAAGCAGAGTAGCCTACTGTGGTGGCTCTTTGATGTATTTGAGGGTTGATATTTCAGAGTAGATTACCATGGTAATTACCAACTGCAGGCCATGTGAACAGAAAGGTCTTTCACAAAACCTGGTTTTATGGTAATGCACCATCCCGTCACACTATGATCCTTTATTCACAGTCGCATCAAGAACAGACATCAAGTCGACAGATGGAAAGGACTATGAATGTATTGAGTTATTTACTGCACGGGCAGATATCCGATTCTTCATTTAACTCTGACAAATTGTGGGAAGATCTTTCAGGGACTGAAGCTATTTCACAGAGTTTAAAGAAAAATCCAGATTATGCAACTAAATAGCAGGCAGGTGTCTGAGCTTCCAAAGCCATCGCATAGTTGTGTTTCACATGACTTGCAGCAATTTACCTACATATTATTGGACTGATAGCAAATGCATAACGTTTAGTGCAATTTTCCAATTCGGCACTAAATTGCACATCAAACAGAAATGCCAAATTCTCACTGCAAAAGAGGGCTGGCAATATGATGATTCTGTTGCTTTTCGGTGTCCTTTTAAAGGGCCTTCCGATTAATCCCACACATTTTAGGGCCTATATCTTTATTATTTCATGATGCATCTGTAAATGCTTATTTTTCTTTATGCTGTGTGTTTTCTTCTAACTCAGAAGGTAATAGGTTAAAAGGTTGTCTCTAAATAAACAGCAATAGGTATCAGTGCTGTGAAGTATCACGGCAGGGCTTGGTTTCTGACCCATTATTATTCAACGGGATACAAAGAATTGCACAAACAGTTTCATGCACCCAGGCAAGCAATGTGTTACTCAAGCATAGAAAACCTCATTTGAAACTGAGAACAGTCTCAATGTAGATAGCATTTGCTTTGCAGCGGGGAAATGTCTAAACACAGGTTATTTTGAATCCAAACCATACCTGCAAACAGGCAACTTCAATGGGAATTGCAAGCTCACTGATTGACATGCGACCAGATCCACCCACTTGTCAAAAATGGCCCATAGAGGGTAAGCCAGTTCTTGAACTGGCCCTCCAACTGAAAAAGGTTCATCACCCCTGATCTAAAGGTGGCCAGTGACAACTGCAGGTCTCTTGAGAGAAGCTGTGGGACAGCAAGTGATTTGATTGACTTGGATTCAGCTGTCTCTGAAATTCAAGTTCATTTCAAGAGTCATTCTATTTTGTTTCAGCAAGTAAAGTGTAACTATTTATACCATGTTGAAGGGCATATAACTGTTCTTATTGCCACAAAGTAGACACTTTAATTTGAGCACACAATCAATATAGAGTATGTTTACATTATGCAATGCTCATGGTATTTAACGGGTAACTTTTGCTGGCATGCTTTCAATTAATTCCAAGGTGTTGTACTGACATGCTAGCTCTGAGTTTCAGAGTAGCTTTTAGCTAGATAATTGTTGGTGTGTGGGATAAATTATCTCTAGATCTTGAAGCGTTAGAGAAATTCCGTTCAGTCATTTACTTATACTGCAAAACTCGTATAGCAATCTAGTTATAGCGCACTGAGTTGTATAAACTACCCTGATATAGATAAACGGGTAAGAAACATTAAATCAAATGTGTGCAAAAGATGTTTTATTAGTTTAATAAAGGCTTGATAGTAAATTGGGCCAAAAGCAAACTTTTTAAAGCACAGTTGAGTTCAGTAGGAGAGATTTAGGCAATTCCTGTACAGAACACGTCCCCAGACTATACCTTGATTAAATAAAGGTGTGATTCAAAGTATGTGTGGAGAAATAGGATTGTAATACCAAACACCAGCATCCAAAAGCCTAACTATGGAGTACATATGACTAGAATTGGGATATCTACCTGAGTGGTACTCACTGACCCATTTGGTACATAATACTAATCCATTTGTTTAGTGTTACATGAATAAACAGAAACAAGATGTGGGCTTGCACATCCTTTCCCATTCTCTTCCTTCAATATGGCTGCAAGGAAACCAGAAGCACCGGCTTCCTGTTCTAAGCTTACCAGTGTTTACTGTTAGGGAAACTCTGATTAGTTTCAACAAACCATACTTAACCAGAGCTTCCTCGCCCTACTTTGGATGCAACAACAAACAAAAGCTTAAAATGGGAACTGAATGCTTCATAGCCATGCAGCAGGAGGAAAGTCCTTTTTTTTCAACTCACTCACATTGTGTTAAACAGAAATGGCCCACTCCCTGCTCAGTTTGAGCCCTCACACCAGGCATAGGCAAACTCGGCCTCCAGATGTTTTGGGACTACAACGCCCATCATCCCTGACCACTGGTCCTGTTAGCTAGGGATGATGGGAGTTGTAGTCCCAAAACATCTGGAGGGCAGAGTTTGCCGATGCCTGCCTCACACATTATTTTGGTTTTTATCATGTACAATGCTAACAGCCCAAAATTGTCAGCCAAAGAGAGAGCACAATTACACATGCAACAATCCCCATCAAAAAGAAAGTGGTCCATTACAGAACATCATGCCTTTGCGGCATATTGTAATGCTCTGTGATTAGGCCACATTTGCACTGTACATTTGAAGCAGTATCATACAACAGACATGACTTCTCCTAAAGAATCCTGGGACCTGTAATTTGTTAACGGTGCTGAGAGTTGTTAGGAGACTGCTATTCCCCTCACAGATATCCCATTCCCAAAGGTTTAGCAATCAATCCTGCTTCCCAGGAAACCCTGGGAACTGTAGCTTACTGAAAGGAAAAGCTAACAATTGTGAAAGCAAATATGGCAATCATCTTTGCTTTATACACAGATGAGGATTCATTGGTCAGCACAGCATTCTTATCAATAATGCAGGTTCCTAAAGTAGGATAGTTTATTCAGTGGCGGAGCCACTGGGGGGCAGAGAGCAGGAGGGGGGCAGGGCTGGCATGCATCCCGAGGGTGTGACACCCAGCGCGGGGAGGGGCAGCCATGATGGCACCCACTGGGATCGCGCTGCCGCGGGCGGTGCTCTCCCCCTGCACTCCTCTTCCTCTGCCAGTGAGTTTATTTACCCCTTCTTCCATTTCTCAAACTACAGTATTCCTATAGTTGCTGTCTAACTTCAGCCTTCTCTGACCCTGATGCTCTTCAGGTTTTGGACACGTGTGTTGGCTGGGGCTGATGGGAACTGTAGTCCAAAGGGGTACCAGGTGCCCAAGTGGAGGGCACTAGGTTCTGGAAGGCTGCCTACCAAGAATATGTTAAAATTCCAGCTCTTCCCATTGACTAACTGTGCAGTCCTATGCATGCCTACTTGGATATAAGCCTCACTGAATTCAGTTGGATTTACTCCCAGGTAAGTGTGTGGAGGAGGGACGCGGGTGGCGCTGTGGGTTAAAGCCTCAGCGCCTAGGGCTTGCCGATCGAAAGGTCAGCGGTTCGAATCCCCGCGGCGGGGTGCGCTCCCGCTGCTCGGTCCCAGCGCCTGCCAACCTAGCAGTTCGAAAGCACCCCCGGGTGCAAGTAGATAAATAGGGACCGCTTTCTAGCGGGAAGGTAAACGGCGTTTCCGTGTGCAGCTCTGGCTCGCCAGAGCAGCGATGTCACGCTGGCCACGTGACCCGGAAGTGTCTTCGGACAGCGCTGGCCCCTGGCCTCTTGAGTGAGATGGGCGCACAACCCCAGAGTCTGGCAAGACTGGCCCGTACGGGCAGGGGTACCTTTACCTTTACCTTTTAAGTGTGTGGAGGACTGCAGCCAAAGGACCAAGTTACACGTTGCATGGAGGGATTGCCAGAGACTGCTCTCAACCAGAAGAGGAAGCCAATTTTACACCTCTTTGATTGCCTTCCTTCTACAATACAAATTTTCCAAACACCTGCTTGTTACATCCACACATTACAGGACTATACTTTAAAACAACAACAACAACCTTAAGTGTACTTTTTTAAAAAACGTAATTTTTGAAAACGTCCTTAGTTCTACTGCTCTAAAACTCTGTTGGGGTTTTGTTTACTCAGAAGTAAGTCCCACTGGGTTGAATGTAAGCGTGCAGAGGATTGCAGCCTAAAGTCCTGGAAAATAGGTTGCTCTAGTAGTATCTCATATTGTGGCATTTATCTAAAAAAGACCTCAAAGCCCCTTCTCTACATGGGCTGCTTTCCAAGAAGGGAGTCTCCCTTCCTCTAGGCATAGCCTGCATTCTTTGTTCCCAGATGTACAACCCTGTATTTAGTTATATGAAAACACACGTTTTGTTTGATTGTAAGCTTTTAACCAAACAATCCAGGGATTCCTTACAAAGCAAGGGCTGTGCCGCGCGTAGGAGAGAAGACTCCCTTCAGAAATGTCTTGGCCACATGAAATTCCACATTCCACTACAGGGGCACAACACCCCGTTCTGCTGAGTCCAAGTACCTCCACACCTTTGATCGGCGGAGCATCAAATCTCTGATCCTCTGTCTTCTAATCAGTTTCATACAAGCTTCGCTCACATAATTGCCTTACAATTTATTAAAACGAGGAGCTGGCTGGACAGCTGCAACAGGACTCATATATTCCGTGTTAAGCGGAATGATTCCCCCCCCCCCCCTCACAGGAGTTATTATTTTCAACAGCTGCCAGATTTAATTGGCTATTAATATATTGGGAAAGTAAAAGGATGGAGAAATGCTTTGCCCATACAAGTTGATAAAAACTATAAATAGGTGGTGGGGGGCTCATTGCTCTTAAGATTATGTAATGACGAATGATGTTATATATTAAGATTCAAATAGGGGAAGACTCTCGTGCTAAAAATAATATTTAGAAGATTATTTAGGATGGCCAGCCAATGATCAATGCTTGTTTGTTTAAAATGATGCTCCGGTTAATTTTAACATGAAATGAGACAGCATTTACCTATCATTTAAATAAACGTGTGTCCTGCCCTTCAGTATTAAAGTACACTTAGGATTTAAAATGCACAACAATAAAATAAGAAAAACAAATCACAGCAGTAAAACAGGAATGAATTAAAAGCAGCAGCCAATTTAAAAACAGTAAGATACAGAACTAAAAAAAATAAATAAATTGATGAAATAAAGCTGCCCCCCAAAGCTTGCCCGAAAGCAGGACAAGTGGTCCTCTCTTAGGAAGTGGTTCCACAATCTGGGTACCGCCATGGAAAAGGACATCCACCCTCTGCAATCTGCCAATGGGGGTGGAGAGGACCTCGGATGCAGGGAGAAATTCCCATGAGCTTTTCTTTGCATGGAAAAGGTTGTTTCTAAGAAGTTGTGTTGGTACTGATGGTATGGTGGTTATGAGAGGACAGACCCTTATCCCAAAGGACTTAGCATCTAAAAACAGACAAAAGGGAAGCAGCACTTCAAGTACTAAATTGGATCAGAGAGCAGATGATATGGAAGAGCCCCTGCCAGTCAGAATAGACTGAGCCAGATGAACAAAGAACAAGGCTCAGTATAAGGAAGGCAGCTTCCTATGTTCTTACAGCATGCTCAAATGCTTCTTCATAACAACAACACCCACAATACACCTCCCTGACATGTCAGTTCTCTGTACAGAGAGAACGTTTTGTCTGGAGGAGAATCCACTTGTAATACAAACAGGGTTGCCATATCAGCAAGGTTTAGGCATAAAGCAGATTTGCATCCCACGGAGGACTGCTCACCTGCTGTTTGTGCACCTAATATCAAGTCACAAGTGCATGTCTCTAGGGACTAGTGGCGCTGGGAGTATGGAGCCCTCAGGTGCTTCCAGGCGAGTGTTTATTGAGGGATCAGTGCTACGCATGCACTCAAGTTTGGGGTTTTTTTTGCAGTGTTTACACGACATCATTGGCATAAAAATGCCAACCTGTATGCCACCCACTCCCCATTTAATCCAGAGTTCCAGGAAAAACTCGGTCTTTTTTAAAAAAAGGAAGGAGTTGTTGCCAACAAACTGTTTGCAATATCTCAGTGGTCCACTTGAAAATGAAGCCCCTGTCAGGAAATAGAGGAGTGTCCACTGGTGTGTGCCTATTTGTTCTCATATCCACCCCATAATAAATATAGCTAGATGAGCTTTTCCACTCTAGAATTATACAACGTGAAAATTCACAACAGCAGCAGCAATGCTTCTGCTGTATCATATTTCCCCAGATACAAATATTCACTCACTCACTCACTCACTCACTCACTTGTACCCTCCATTTCTAGGTAAACCCTTTTCTGGTCTTGTCCTCTGCCTGTTCAGAAACTGCAGTCATCTCACAATTGAAGCATTACTTTTGTGGAAAAACTGGCAAATTATGTGCAACGAAAAGAGCTGGTAGTGGTGGTGAAATGTGCACGTGAATTGCACAATAAACTGAGCAGAAAAAGTTTCAAGCATACTAGGATTCCTACTTACAGGCACAGTGTTTGGGATGTTACAGGATGCCAGCACCATTCATCCGGTTGCCATTTCTTACTTCTTGTGCTATAGACAAGGGGAGTTAGAAAGACAAAACACCAAGCAAAACCTGGCCCCTTTCATGTGTTGTTCTGGCAGCTATCAACCTCTTTGCTTTTATTTTTATCAGGCTTTACACACAGACACGTTGGCCTTTAACAGCATACTGCAGATTCTTGGCAGGGGATGCATCATATTAATTCAGTGATATGTTTGGTGAAGACCTATGAAACCAGATGCTAGTTTTACTGTATGCGCCACTTGCTCGGTCACAGATACTTGAGAATTGAGTTCATCATACCTACTGTATGATAAATATAGAGAGGATTTAGTTGGCTCCCGGTCAGACTTGCCTACGATTTGCTCTTAGGAAGTCTGCTGCCACCCCCAACTCTCTAATTTTAGATCCCACTCCCCAATTCCACTGTTACTGCTGCAGCCATAAAGAAAGGGGGAAGAAAGAAACTCAGAGACTTTTCAGCAGGTATCCCTAGCTTTCAATTTGTTCTTGTTAAGAAATTTATCTTCTTTTCTCTTTGCACCACTTCTCTTCTTAATCTTCACAATAGCATGTACCATCCACCCAATGTGATGGATAATATACCTATTTTGCAGATAGATAAACTGAGGTCATGACTTGCTCAAAGCCACACTGTGATTCATGGCTGAGGTGGGATATGAATCTGGGACCTTCTGGCATTTAGTCCAATCTTCTTTGCAAGAAAAGTGTGTATAATTACAGTAAGCATTTGAAAAAAGTAGCAGTATCATAGCAACACCTGCACTGGTTGTGTGTTCTTTCTAAATAATAATAACAATATACCCTTTCCATTTTACTCAACTGATTTTAAAGAACTGACATAGCAAAAAGTGGCATTTTTATAATAATCAAATATATAACCTGTCATTCTGTAAAAATGCTCACTTGCCCATAAAAGTGATTGGAAAGAAAAACAAAATAATAGATTAATTATAGTAATGTATAGTATGTGTATTAATTATAGTAATGATTGTGAGATAATTTGTCTAAATTGCAACCAAATATGCCATTAAAGAGTCTCATTATAATGATACTGAAATTCTAAAATATTTCCTTAGTTTTTAAAAATTTAAAATAAGGTGTTGTGGTGCTAGATCTTGGAGAAAGGCTTTGTGTAGAGAAATGCAAGCCTGCCTTTAAATTTTTTACACTTACCATTTGACCACACATGCCATTTTCCTACATACAAAGAACGAAGGAAAATGGGGTTCTTCCAACATTTATACTTCAATTCTTTGCAAATTTGATTGGGAGTTAATATCATCAAATTCAGTAGAACTTGCATCTCGGTAAACATGCACAGGATCAAGCTGCCTGTATCTCTGTGTGTTTTAAGATTAAGGTTCTAAGCATGTCAACTGATGCTCTGTATTTATAACAATTGCCTAGGACACATTTTTGAGGATTAAAGTTAAACAGCTGGTATATTTTGAAAGAGTCATCAGAATGCCAGTGATTGAAACATGCTCAAAAGACAGGTTGTATGCATAAGACAGTATGCCTTTGATGGAAACTTTTGTTTCATCAGATTCTCTGCTTCTTATGTATAGCAAATCAGACATCTAAAGAAGATGCTATCTGCAACAGCCTCCACGATACTCAAAGTCCAAACAACAGGATTTTCAGTGTCTAAACTAGCACATTGAATTTTGTTCAGAAACTGTGGAACAAGGTATTAATATAAGCGGAATATGACAGCACTGACTTCTGTTAGTTGCTAACTGTGCAATAGTTTTTTGTACCACCTGAAGTTTAGGAGCTATATTCATTGCTGGACATTAGAGATGGAGGACAATTGCATTTAGCCTGCATTTTTTAATGAATCATTTTAAAATGTTTTGCACATGTTGGACTAATATTCTAATAGAATTTTACTTATCCTTCTGATTTTACATTTATCTGAATTTTACAATATAATTATTGGCTCAAAAATGTAACCAAATGCATTGAGAACGCATGAAGGCAGTCATATAAATACTATTTAGATTTGCATTTTTTGATATACAGATAAATGTGGAAACAGGAAGGAACAGTCGTATGAATGAAAACATGCAAAACTGCGCAAACTAGAGATAAACTGACCTGTCTATCATTAGCAGACAATATGCCTGCAATAGTTGGAGCAAAGCAAGTGCCAAAGGAGAAAGAGGCTTTGATCCAGGCTTTCTACCATACCATAATAAGAAGCCCAAGGTAAAAAGCATATTTGATCCCTATGCCAACAAGGCCATCAGCTGAGTTTGGGAGTATCTGCTGTATTAAAGATATTGCCATGGATATTTTGTTAATTACATGCCCTTAAAATAAAATAATTTGGGTTACAGCTCTGATTTATTATATTTTTCATCAACGCTTTGGTGCATGTGGGGCCTCTCTTGCGGTTTTGTGCTTGATGATTTTGAAGCTGCCAAGTACGAAACTTACCCACGACAGAAGATGCACCAAATTGTGCATTTGGAGATGGGGTAGATGCTTATAAACATCAGAACATAATGTTAGCCTTTAGCAGAAGAGCGTATTTACTTTTTCCAATATGAAACTCATTAGAGCAGCTGTTTAAAAAACTTAGGACTCATCCATATTGTTGTTCAATGCAGCTTGAACCTCAATTAATTCTCTGTTGTTCATAAGACATTCTCCTTCAAATCACTGCTTTCCAACACTTTCCCCTTCCTCAATGTATGTATGTATGTATGTATGTATGTATGTGTATATGTATGTATATATAGAGAGAGAGAGAGAGCGCGCGCGCGCGAGCAGGGATACTCTGAAAAAGAGAGGATATAAGAAAGTCCGGACTGAGGGACTGTGGGAAGGCAGTGGCTATTGCAGAATCCATTTTGCCTTTCCCCTTTAATTAGTGGTAGATTTTCACAGAGTATGCTAAGTTCTGATATAGAATGTAGAGAAATGTAAACTAACACTTCCCAGTACCCTTGTAAACTCTATCCTGGAGTCTTAGCTATGAGGATAACACAACCACCATGTAATTATATATATTTTGGCTTTTGCTACCCTAGACTTCTTTAATCTCACTTTCTATTGTCATGCTCTGCTACAGGCAGATCAAACACTCTTTATTTATCTCTTCCAAATCACACATTTGAAATATCTTGGATATAGCAGCAGCTGAAAACACTGTAATTATCTAGTTATTTCATAAGATTTATCTACCACTTGATTGTAGAAAACCCTCAAAGCCATTTACAAAAAACCAGCAAGATTATTAACAATAAAAAAATCAATTAAAACATTTAAAAAAGAAGTTAAAACCAGCAGTAAACTTAAAACACACCAGCATTCTAAATAACTGGGTAGGCTTGTCGAAACAAAAATATTTTTAACAGGCACTGAAAAGAGTATGAGCAGCAATAGTTTTCCTACTGACAATTGATGTTGACTCTTTACCTCTGGAGAACATTTTGCCATATTGTATGAAAGTAATGTCAGGATTGATTGATTGATTGATTGATTGATTGTTTAAAAAAGATACTGTCTCTGGTTCACATTCGATGAATTCCCAGCCTGTCCAAGTTCTGCTTCACAAGTTTTCTGACAGATAGGAAAGGGAATGTACATACTTTATGACAATGAAAACACTGCTAGTTGAATTGCCTAGCACTTTTTCTTCTACTGCCTTCCTAACTATATATTTATATCAACCCACATCTTCCCCTGCTAGTGCTTACATAGTCAAAACTGCACCACTGATGCACGGAAAGAAGTACCATCAAAATCTGCAGGGGTTTGTGGTGTGTTGGGACTGTGAGGACCACCACAACTGTCCTGTAATTAATTCAATGGTACAAATTACTATTCTTCATATATCTACTTGCACACCAGGGAGGGCAGTGGGGACAAACATGCTAGCTCCACCTATCTTTGCAAAAAAAATATCAATTGTGCAAATTTAATGTGCATTGCAAGCCACCATGCAGCCAACATGTCATCCAATTATAGGGTTGCCGTATTTCAAAAAGTGAAAATCCAGATATAAAAGTTGAGCTTTTGTGGGGAAGGGGGCAAATTCGCCAAAAAACAACACTTCCAACATGGGTTGTCATACACCCGCTATTTCCAACAGACGAATGCCATATGTGTCCGGGAAATTTCAAACCAATTATCACGTTGCATGGTTAGCTTCGTGTTCGTCCTACAAGGAAGTGTGCAGAAAAAGCTCCTTGCTTCATTGCAACTCGCCCCTCTACCCCCGGCAACCTGTTCCTATCAATAGCCAAGTATAAAACCTCCCTCTTATACTTTCCTCCTTGTTTTAGATTTCTGCCACTGAGGGTTACTGATTCTGGCTGGATCCTCACAATGGTTGAGAAAACCCAAATTATGTAGTGAGGAAATGGAAGCGCTGGTGTAGAAAATCAATGCCCTGCATAGTGGCTTAATGAGGAACTTGTTGAAAGAGAGAACTATTAACACAGCAGTGCATAATACATCTAATAACAGGATTCAAAGAGCAGAATTTCCCATTCTCCCTATTGCTGATTTCCGAAGTGATAAACTTCTAAAGGTGTGCTACAAGGACTGCTTTATATCTCCCAGCTTCCCCAAGCCCCTGCCGGACTTTGGAGACTGGGAAAGCATTTGTTCAACCAAAGGTCAAGATAAGTATTTGTCATTTGACCCATTTATTACCATAAAGATTGTAAAATAAAGCAAACCTTGTAGGGAAAATAGCCAGGGTTCTATTTTTTCTCAGGGCAGCTGAAGAGCCAAGGAGGCAGGCAGTTAAGGCAAGAGGTAGCTAATCAGAGAGGAAATTCTGAAGAAACCTCATGGCATAAAGGGCTGTGCACCATGAAGAGGGAGGGAAGAGTACTCAGAACACCAGCCAAGAGACAGGTTGGCTGAAGGGAGTGAAACAATGTACAGAGTGACCTGAAAAGTAGAGTCTGAAGGAAATGGGTGGTCAAGCAGGAATGACTGATGTGTGGGCCAGGACCTGGGAGACCAGGGCTCAAATCCCCCCTTGACCATGAAACTCACTGGGTGACCTTGGGCCAGTCACTCACTCTCAGCCTAAATTACCTCACAGGGTTGTTGTGAGGATAAAATGGGGAGAGAGAGGAGGGCAAGTACGTGTGCCTCCTTGACCTTGCTGGAGGTACAGTGGTACCTCGGGTTACATGCGCTTCAGGTTACATATGCTTCAGGTTACACACTCCGCTAATCCAGAAATAGTGCTTCAGGTTAAGAACTCTGCTTCAAGATAAGAACAGAAATCGGGCTCCGGCAGCGCAGCAGAAGCAGGAGGCCCCATTAGCTAAAGTGGTACTTCAGGTTAAGAACAGTTTCAGGTTAATAACGGACCTCCGGAACAAATTAAGTACTTAACCCGAGGTACCACTGTATATAAAAGAATGAATGAATACTGCAAAGCCACCCTCCCAACAGCTACAGTATGTTGCTTTTGGGAGGGGGGCTCCATGGCACTGTCCCATCATGCTCCCTGCTCCTGGGTCTTGCTATGGAGCTGAAGGAGAACAGATGACTGAAGTTGTTTACTATTATTAGCAGGAGGAAACTTTCAAAAGTGGGTTGTCAAGGGACATGTTGGGTTTCTACAAGGAAAAAAAGTAAGAGAACTTCCCATACTTCCTTGCGTCATTTCCCCCATATTTTCTTAGGAGCCAGTGGAATTTGCTTCAAGTTCTGAGCAAGTATACAAGGACCAAGGCAATTTATTTTATTGTCAGATGCCTGTTGAGAATAGGAGCCAACTCCCTGGAGGCTGAGGTCCCTTTAGCCTCCCCAATAAAATAGTTGATCCCCCCCCAAGTTGAAGGGAATTCCCATTTAAATGGTGTGTGTGCATGCCATGTCCTGTGACTGATTATGCAGGGCTGGGCTTACCAGCCCCCCAATATTTTAATCAAATTGGCACCCCTGCTATTGAGCCATCATCATAAAGCTTTCTATGTGATATTTTTTATAATGAACAGTACATAAAAACGATGAAAAAAACTTCATCTATTCATGAGGTCCAAATTCTGACTTTGCTCTCTTGAGTTATCAATTATAATACCAAGATGAAATTATTTTAACTATGTTATGATATACTTTAAATGCTGACATACCTTGTGGCTATAATTTTGTATCTTCATGTACAAGCAGGTTAATTCCTTGCTGGCACTTGAGAGACCCTTTCAGAGATAGTCTTTAATCTACCTACCTAAGAATGTTGTAATGCCTTTAAGTTTCATTGAGGTGTAGGGTAAGCATGCTCTGCAATTAGCAAATTTCACAGAACAAAATAATTCCCTCTATATTTGGTAATCATGTCTTGGCAGAAGTTGATTAGGAGGAGGGAGAAATAAAATGATCCTTCTGTCCGGACTAATTGTGGGAAAGGTTGTACATCTTTAATGAGGTACAAACTTTAATGTGAAGAAACTCTGAGTAGATGCTATAGAGAGGAACAATGAATACAATATATGATGTGGAATGGATCAGCTTCTTACCCAATTATTTATAGCAGATAATACTATCTTTGGTTTTCTCAAGCACAACAATGGTCTCAGTCCATTCCATTTACAATATTCTACTGGAATGTTACTGCAAAAGGTTACACCTGAAGGTTACAAGATTAAGTAAAATGTTGTGGAATTTTCACACGGGATGTGGCCTGGGGTCACATGATGGAGTCACCCACTGAACCCAAGAGGGTCTGGGTCTGGACAGTGGTGCATGGATGGAAGACACCTGGAAAGTCTGTGTATGTCAGCCTAAGATGCTTAACAGTCAGTCATGAAGAGGAGAATAAAAAAAAGTGAGGATTACCGAACGAAAGGGTCTTGGTGAAAACGAGAATGGTATGGTTAATCTAGCAACTCTTTATCCCTAGTTCAAGTTCTTGAAAGGTAAAGAGTAATGAAAAATAGAAGGTTACACAAACCACAAATTACAATGGCTTCCATTATCTGCTGAAAGGGCTAAGTAGGACCAGTGTGGAAAGGCAGCAGACTTAGGAACTTGTCTACAGTATAATTTTCCACAGTGCAAACTTGTGTCTGTTGATTCATAAGACTTGCACCGCTTTTGCATTTGTCCACTTTGAAAGAAAAAGAAAGAGCTCCCCAACTATAAAGGGACTGTGCCAAAATGGCTGGTTCCTAAGTTTGCTGATGTCATTTCCCCCCTACTCCTATTGGTGGACTATTTGCTTGCCTGCCACCATCATAGATAATCCTTTGTTTACATAACTTCATTTTAAGGTTCATGGAGAATTGCACAAAGCTCATGAATTGGAAAGATTGCTCAGAGGAATGCATAGTTGTGCAAAACAGAGACCTAACTTCCCCCTCTCCAAGCTAGACGTAAGATTGGCTTGTTTCGATCTAATCTCTTTTTGACAGACAGAATATATACATGAAAGAAGGGGAGAAGCACAAGGTGAAATCTGTTTGCCTGTCACACATCTACCACCTAAGTGGCCTAGAAGTTAACTCACATGCCTATTATTCTGTAATTTAGGAAACTATGTTATGTAGTTAACTGATTTGTCCATCTGTGGTGACAGTCAGGTTATATCATAGCTTCACACAGTTATACTTGTGCTCAAAGCAGTTTACAGAAAATAAACAGGCTAAGTCCAATAACCATAATCAAAATAATAATAATATCACTATAACACAATTATATAATAACAACACCCAGAGGGCATTCCATTGGCTATCCCAAGTTTACTGGATAAAAGAAAGCATTGTGCTCAGATGGAAGGAGGTAGGAATATTATAACATGTAGCTGCAGCCTTAAATCACTATCCGTATTTAATCCTTAATTTGACATTCATTCAATAAACATTTATATCCTTAATTTGTTTTAGGCTCTGACCCCAATAAATTATACTTATTTCAAAGTAGCATATATTTCGGACTCTATATAGCATATATTTTGACTCTAACAGTTTGCTCTGAGAAGAGTGGCAAACTAATCCTAATTTTCCACCTCTTGCACAATAGCTAATTAGGGGATACTGTGGAAATTTTATACTGCAGTTCATCTTGGTTGTAAATCCACTCTTGTCCCAAATCTGATATTCTGTCAGTTTAGACTTGCCAAGTATTGCATTGCCAATTTCCATGGATGGCAATGGAGACTGTGGTTGCTCTCTGAAGCAGATGTTTTAGGATTTTTTCCCCTTGCTTTGCACTTCTATAGGTTAGCATGTTTGGACCTGTGGAAGAAAGGCATATTTCTCTACCTTCATCTCAAGGCTATCAACTGTGACCTGGATGTATCCTCAGTTTAAGAGTCCTCACTGGGATTAAAGCAGAACATTAAAACAATGAGTCATGACGCATTTCTGCTTTTATTCTGATTTATTAGTGAGCAAGGCCTCCAGACACCATTATGAAGTGTTTAGAATCACCAGCCTTTCCTCCTCTTCTTCAAAGAACAATCTCAGTAGTAATAAAAGATGAACTGATTAACCTTCCAATGAAGAACTGCATGTTCTTATGTTAAATGTAGGCTTCTTCAGACATTGATAATACGTTATGAGGCATTTTAGAATGACGTTTAGAACTACAGGATCTATAACAGAACATTGCATGGCAGAGTGCTGCTGTCTAGTATACCAGTCACTCAACTCTGCTCCCGCCCCACAACAGTCAGTCAGCATTCTACAGCCACTGAGCATGCTCAGTCCTGATTGACAATAGCAGTCAGTGGGGTGGCATGAGTAGGGTGTTCACATGTCTTCCCAATTCCAAGTGTTTGTGGTATCCGGAGCCAATTTGTCCGTCTGATTAAACTATGTGCTCCTGTTTACTGAGGTGAAGAGGGTGGTTTAAGGAGACAGCATCACTGGGTACTATTGCCCATACCTATTCAGAGAGTCTCCTGCTAGCTAGGGACGCGGGTGGCGCTGTGGGTTAAACCACAGAGCTTAGTACTTGTTGATGAAAAGGTCGGCGGTTTGAATCCCCACGACAGGGTGAGCTCCCGTTGCTTGGTCCCTGCTCCTGCCAACCTAGCAGTTCGAAAGCATGTCAAAGTGCAAGTAGATAAATAGGTACCGCTCCAGCGGGAAGGTAAACGGCGTTTCCGTGCGCTGCTCTGGTTCGCCAGAAACAGCTTAGTCATGCTGGCCACATGACCCGGAAGCCGTACGCCGGCTCCCTTGGCCAATAAAGCGAGATGAGCGCCGCAACCCCAGAGTCAGCCACAGCTGGACCTAATGGTCAGGGGTCCCTTTACCTTTTACCTGCTAGCTACTAGAAACCGAAGGCTCTGCTTCTTCTTCTCTTGTTTACTCACTGGTTTTGTCTCTCTGCCTCAGAGGGAGAGCACCAGCAGACAATTGAGTGCACAGATGGAAATGCAGCCTTTGCTTCCTTGTTCACTCATCTGCTTTTTATCTCTGGGCAATAGTGGGGACTGGCAGAAGAGGAGGAAGTGGGCAACTGCAGGGGGGAAGGGGGGCACCCTGCCCAAGGACAACCCCACCCCTGGTAAAACCTGGAGCCAACACTGCCTGAATGGGCTCTCCTACTGGTGTTCTGGATGGATACTCTTCTTAAATTAGTTACTAATTCAGGGGAGGCACCACATATGTGGGATGGGATTTACCATGTTATTTGTTTACTTATTTTCCATACTCAGGAAAAAGCCAGTGCATGAAAGAATCTCTTTGCTGTTGCCCCCACCTACAAAAGACCCTGCTTAGTTTCCCAGAGTCACAAGAGTAGGAACCTACTCTGCTTTCGTTACAATTAAAAGGTCAGTAAATAGCATCTCACTACAATTATTAATGCTTACATTGTGCCTGATTAAATATTAGAAATGAGTTCCTTTGAAAACCAATTCTAATATGCATGTAATACATTATGGATACAATCCTATCCTTACCTGGGAGTAAGCCTCAATGAACTGAATGAAAGTTCCTTTTGAGTGGACACACCTATGATTCCTCTAAGGGCTCCAATCCTAAACATAATTACTAAGGGATAAGGCTTCAGTCCTACTCCACTTAAATGACCCCCTCAATTCAGTAGGACTTCTGAGCAGATATTGTTAGAACCGCACTGTGGGTCCCATTAGATTTATTTAACAAAATTGCTTGATTGTTAAGAAAGCCTCTAAGTTGCTTACAAAAATTCCATAAACATTACTTATGAGTAAATATGTTTAGGATTTTACTGCTAAGTAGGTTATTGTTGAAATTGAACATTTTAGACTGGATACAGTTTTGACTACTCCTTTTGGTTTTTGTATTTGTCTGCCATGGACCCTTGACATGAGCAAATCAATCTTATAATGAATTTGGGGGAGGCAACTTTGCTTTAAACACAACTTGGAGAGAGGCTGTTACAGTTAAATCTTTGAATGCCTAACAAATACATTTTCAGGCTTGTAATCTCAGCTCAAAAGTTATAAATTAGTTTAAATGAGAGCAGGGTTGTTTTCTTTTGCACAAAAGAGAAGCTGTGTAGTGTATTCGGATGGAAGAACAACATTATTTCCCCCCAAATGTGGAAAAAAACACAAAACAAAACCCATTTATTCCCTTGCTGACAGAAACTTGGTGAGAAGGGGCTATTTGCCAAGAATGTTTGTTCAAGGAACAGCCTACAGTCCCAGAATTGTGCAGTCAAGTGAGCTTTTACCCTTTAATCATGACTTAATGAACTCCTAGTATGTGAGTCTCCTCAGGTCTCCAAAGGTCACAGAACTCGTGCACAAGGCATCCTTAGCTATTCATTGTACTATAATATGATAACATCACTCTAAGTATTCAGGAAAGACGTTTCCTGTTAACAATAATCAGGAAAGAGCTTTTTAATTGGCGGAATTTATAAAAGCAAATTGCTAATCTTTTTAGCTTTTGCCCTTTCAGTAGCAAAATGCTAATCTTTTAATTTATTTTTAAATTAAGAAACCAAGCTCCTTGCAATTTTACAGCCATGTGTGGTCAACCTAAGTCAGTTTTATGTATATCACTCTTAATAAAAATTCAGCACCACACTGTTAGTCAGTTTATGTGGTCAGTGCATGTCGCTTGTGAGTGTGGTTCTCCCCATACCCTTTTGGAGAAGTGAGCCATTGCCGTAGTTGCCTTGCCAAAATACTTGATTCAGCAGCTAGTAGTGGTTCATCATTTTGTGCCTTCAGAACCAGTATCTTTTAAGTAATATTTCTGAATATTTTAAACTCTTTAATATGACAAAATCTGTATCAGTTAACAAAAAAAGTATTTCTTTTAGCAAACCACCTTCCTTATTTGCTTCAATTTGCAGCTCTGAGCTGAGAGTTTGTGTCACATTTTGGTCTGATGCACATAAAAACAGGTATTTAAACTTATCAAATGACAAAAAATAACAACAACATCTAGAGGCCCCCTTTCAACTTGAGCCCCAGACCCAATGGCTTTACTTCTGATTCTCCCTGGTAAAGCCTCCCATCTCCAGGTATCATTTACTCAACAGTCCTAATTTACTGTTCCATCCTTACACTGATCTCCAAGAAGCTCTCTCTGTGGGTGGGTGGGTGCATGTGTGTGAGATAAACATATACACACCCCAAAGTCATAGCCAGCAACATTTCTCTGATGAAAATAGGGACCTAAGGAAAAGCAGGATGTTCCAGAATTGAATCAGAAACCAGAACAGCTTCTGTAAATCTGAGACTGTCCCTGGAAAATAGAGACACTTGGAGGGTCTGCAAAGTACCCCTGGCTTTCAAATGATGCTTTGTGAGGTGATGATGCAGTTGTTTTGTCAAGAAATCTTAGCTTTTGCTCAAAACTAAAACAGAATGAGATTCTACCAGAGAGCTGTGCCTGTGCATTATACTATGCAATTGTCTAATCTAACCCACTTAGAAGAAGCAAACTTTCATAGTAGTGCCAGTTGCTGAAAGAAGGAAAGCTTTTGAAACCGACACCTCTGCAGTTCACTTCTATAACTCTTACATCAACAAAGCGGTTGGGAAAATCCCTCTTTTAAATATGTGTGTATATGCTTGACTTTACTTAAATTCCATTTACACTCTGATCCTAACCAGAAGCATGTCCTGATAAGGGAAAAACCTACATATTATGCTTAATGTGTTGCATGTAGCATCTCTCTCCCACTTTAGTTTTATCAATTACATGTGCCAAAATGGGTGGGAGGCAGGATGATCCTTACCAGGAATGCGACATGGTGAGGTGAGACTTACCTCTTCCCTCCCCAGTCTTTACCAGGACTGCAGCATGGCAAGGAGAGGCTTATGTCTTCCCTCCCCAGTGTGACTGGACCTTAAATTGTCGTCCCCAAGGCTAGAGTGCTTAGAACAAAACTTCCCATTGCCACATTTCTAATCATGTGGAATGGATTTTAGATTTGATTGTGCTGGGGAGAAAAGAGTTAAGCATCCCTTCACAGCATGCTGCATTCCCAGGAAGGCTCCTGCCCCCACACCTGTAATTAGGAAAAAGTAAAAAAGGGAGAAGCAGCTTCATGCTACACATTCAGCATATCATCAGTCGCACCCCTTAGTCTTATATACAATCAAGTAGGTACACTCTGCATTTTGCTTAATTGGTTAAGCACAATCCATCAATGGCAGTGTTAAAAAAAAACTTTTACTTGGTTAGTCTGAGCTCCAGGCTGTGTTCTAAGAGTTTTATGAGGTCACATAGCTTTACTTGAATTTGCCTCATGGAAGAAAGTTGAAAGATCAGAAACATGGTTTGGATTTTGGAAGCTCAGTTTGGAAGTGGAATAAAGTACCGTAGTGGCTATTCAACAAATCAGAAGAAGAGATTACGATCCTTTGTAGGCTATATTGTATAGCAGAACATCCACATGTATTTCAGTCAATTTCTGAATATTCATATTAGAATTATTATTATATTTTTCTGTAGGATAATTCTACTAGCCTTTGCTGATTCCTGATGAATATTCATATATATTTTGGAAGAGACTGCAAATAGGTTTTTTAAAAAAATAAAAAATAAAACAATTCACCATTCATTTGATATGCTGAAAACCTTGTATGCTATCTTTTGATCTATTTGTACAGAAGATTTCTAAGGCACTTAAAAATATCTTAATTCAAAGTAGGACTAAAATCAAACATTAACAAATTCACAATTATTTTCATCTCTCCCTGTGACCCTAGAGAGCTGCTGCCAGTTGAGACTAGATGGCACTAAGCCAAATGGACAACTAGACTGACCTGGTATAAAGTAGTTTTCTATATTCCTAACTTCAGAATTGATGTATGGCCACTTTTCAGTTTATGTTCCTTTTGCTTCCAGCTTTTTGATGCACACAGTTGCATTTGGGCATTGAGTCACACTGTAAAAAAGAGAGAGAGAGAGAAATATTTGTGATTGAGTGATACTCATCAACAGTCCTTTCTAGCTCTGGGATTCAAAATTGCCAAGTGTGCTTAAAATTACACTCTCAAGCTGCAAGCCTACACATACTTACATGGAAGTAAATCCCATTGATATCAATGCTTAAGTCCACCTAAGCCTGCTTAGCTTTGGATTGCAAAGGAGCAGATCTATTGCTCTGCATAAATATGTCAGTGATCCCCATCCCATAACAGAAGCTGTGAATGAAGTCACTAAAATCCTATTCCCTGTGCTTATTTTTCTCTATGCTTATCTACACACATTTTTGTGCAGTAGGCAAATTAGGTGGGGTATGGAAAGTGTCTGATCTTTGCAAAGGATGAATTAGGGCCTTGTTCTAATAGTCAAGTGACAGACAAGCACCACTGAGATTCATACAACAAAAGGAAATATGCATCAAAGGGACAAGCGAGATCAAATGCCCTGCCTTTATCTCTCAACATATAAATACTGAGGGGGTTTTTTCCTTGTTGCTGTTGTGCTATTTATGGAACAGGGCCTCAAGAGGCATAACATATCTCTTTCCATGTGTGATTTCCATTGAATAATATTGACAGCAGGCAGCGTGAAGATTAAGAATGGCCTATACTGCCAATGCCATGTTTATTTTGCCTCTTTTTGTCCATCTCCATTGACCAGCAGGTGGAAGTATAGAACAAGTAGATCTGTAACCATTTACAAATTTCTGACACTTTAAATAATTTTACTGCAGTTTAATAAAATTCCCGGCATAACAGTTTGATTGATGATGTGGATAAAGGAAGTGAAAAGTTTTTTTATATCTTTTTCACCAATATATGCATTTTTGTGCACATTATTTGACTGGCGAACTGCATTCCAAAACTCGGAGATGTGTGAATTTTGACGGATGTTTGTATTTCAGCCCACTTGTTACTTTGGAAAGTGAAAATTAGGTGGGTTAGCCTTTATATATGAACAAATTGCTCTCCCACCCCTAATAGTGGCACATACTGATTTGTTTAAACCTGCAATCTTTTGGTATTCAGAACATTGCAAAAGGACTCTTACTGAGTCCCCCTGCTCAGGGCGTAGCCAGGATTTTTGTTGGGGTTGGGCAGAACTGACATGATTGGTCAGTTAGTTAAGTATTTCAATTGTTTTAAATGATTGGAAGGGAAGCTGCCCCCCTGTCCCTCTTGGCTATGTCCATGGAGGCAAACTGAGACAACTGCCTTCTGTGGCAGGATCCACAGGGGCAGCAGATCTGCCTCCTCCTCAGCACGCCCTATGGTGCCTCCACAGCAGCCTCTCAGTGAATAGGAGGCACTGCTGACCTCCTCCCACTTCTAAGGAGAAAATGGTGGAGGCTGCTTTCTGGGGTCTCATACCTGGCATGATTCAGAGCCTTTCCCTCAGATGGCGGGAAGCCATGGGGATGTTGGATGTGGCATTAACGTAAGTGCACACATCCCCTACCCAGTTTGAGTCCCTACATGAATTTTTGGAATACCTAGGTCACTGTGAGGATACAACCATGGAAGGAGGATGTAGACCTAATTTAAGCTTCTTGGAAGAAGGTTGGAATATGCATGAACTAAATGTAATAAATATTGTTATAGATTTAGAGTAAACACTAGAAATTAATAAATGCTAGGATTTTGGTTATTTGTGATATGAAAGGAAGATGCAAGCTGCAAAGGAATTCCTGTGGCTGCGCAAGTCATCAATAAATAATAGAGAGCAATTGGGGAACATTAACAATACAAGGGAACTAGGGATTCCCACTTAAATAAAATACCGAGGGGGCAGATAAGCCCCACCCCACATAATTGATCACATGATGTGGCAAACAAACACTATTTGAATGGCAATGCTCACAATTGGGGGGGGGCTGGTCCCTCAAATATTTTATTGGGGTGTGTGTGAAGACCCCTTAGCCCCTAGCAGTTGGCTCCTATGAAGGGAACTCCTTCCTCTTTGCCCCAGGTGTGAACAGAGACTGGGGATTTGGGAGGTTGCCAGTGTAACTGCTCTGGGGGAGGGCAGGGGGTTTCTGGGAAGGAGGAGGAGAGAGAAAAAGGGCTGAGATTCATCTTTGGGGGAAGCAGGCTGCAGGCTGCTGCCTCTTGAAGTGACCATGCCACAAGATCTGGACTCCTCCATGCAGAACGAAGGTGTAAATAGGTGAATAAACCATCTTTCTTAAAGCACAACAGTCTCTGCCTTGTCTTCCATCCCTGTGTGGGTGCCTGGGAGCCCAGGGGATCTTGCCACTGTCCAGCAGAGAGAGGGGCAGGCACCCAACTTTTGTACCAATATCTTCAAATACAATAGTTGGGTTGAGGGACAAAGAACATGAGGGACAGACTCAGAATAGAAATGCCTTTTCTAAGATAGCTAATGCCACATGTGGTTTACTTGTACTATAAATAATGACCAAGCTGTCTTTTAAAAAAGTAAAATCTGCTGCCTGCTTAATTGGGGGCACCTTTTTAATCAATCAAGTGTAATCTGATTAATTGACTAAATGTTGCAGCCCTAAAGCAAATGCCTCACTAGTGATTGACCCATTCACCTTTCTGCCTTCAGGGAAATGACACACAAAGTATATTTGTGGAGCTCTGCTAACCATCTTTC
The DNA here is from genome assembly GCF_964234715.1 of Podarcis melisellensis. Classification (NCBI taxonomy): domain Eukaryota; kingdom Metazoa; phylum Chordata; class Lepidosauria; order Squamata; family Lacertidae; genus Podarcis; species Podarcis melisellensis. The sequence continues at coordinate 36,209,296 of NC_138541.1, forward strand.
TTTTTGGTACTCTGTCAGCACATTGACATGCTTAGATAAATAACAGGCCCTACTTCTGGCCAGCGGGGTGTGTGTGTGTGTGTGTGTGTGTGTGTGTGTGTGTGTGTGTGAAAAATGGTTCAGGGTTCACTTTAAAACATCTGGTCATAGGGCTTCTTTCTTCCCCCACCTCTTTTTTTGGCCATGCTCTCCTACATGCATTTATTCTAAGGCACAAGTACTAGCAGGAAGCAAGAAATAAAAATAAAAATAGTGTAAACCTAATTCTGGAAGAAGGTTCAGATGATCTGTCAAGATCTCATGTCAAACGTACTGGTTCAGATTTCTAAACTATAAAAATAGGGGCTCTCACAAAACTGAAGTATAGTTTATGCTATTCCTGACCACCAGTTAGGAATGACTTTGGCCCAGGGGGATGAAAAAGCATCACCTATGGGGTTTTCTGGACCGTAATAAAGATTGTTGTTGTTGTTTTTCTCCTCCTACTTGTTCCCCCCCCCCCCCAAGCTTTTGGTTGGTATATTGTAAAAATAAACCAGAAAGGCAAGAGTGAACATGTTGAAAGTTGATCACTGCAGCACCATAGGACAATGAGCCACAAGCCCCCTTCAGGTATCCCGTCTTTCTTACCTGTAGCACTTTGCTTGAACCTTTGCTTGAACATCCTCACAGTTCAGAAAATTACTTTGACTGGAATATCCAATGTTTATGGGGGAAATGAGTGCTTAACACTAGCTTTCATTGGCTTGCTTTCAATTAGACAGCATTAGGCATTTTATAAAGATGGGGAACTTGTGGCTCCTCCTGATCTCCATCAGCTGGCTCAGAGCCTTGTGCTTGATCCAGCTCCATAGCTGATACCTCTGCAGGGTCCAGCTATGTGTCTAGATTGCTACTGGATTCAAGGGTCACAGAATCATAGAACTGTATATTTGGAAGGGACTATGAAATTCATCTAGTCCAGCACCCTGCAATACAGGAATTTTTTGCCCAACAGTGAACTCAAATCCACGCTAATGCTTTACCGACTGAGCTATCCACAGATGAATGACATAGACATAGTCTAAACAGGCAGGATTTGAGATGGCCAAAATACCATCTCTATAGCTACTAAGCTGGCTTCTGTCACAACTCTTAAATTTGTTTGCAGATCAGGCAGACCTTGAAACACCTTTCCAAAAGCCACAATCATAATATTCTTTAAATACACACTAGCCCATTCTGTTATGTTTTCAATTCTTAGCTTTGTTCAGAAACTTAGAGAAGTGTTCCTTAAAGTAGACAAATGCTTTTTGTGAACATAGGCAATTATGGTACATAACCCATTCAATAATTTCAAGAAATATTTATTTGACGATAAACATAAGTTAATATTCTGATTGTTCTCATTAACGCATTAATTTGTTCATTAATTCAAAGGGGCTATATAACTAGAATACTCTGTCAATCTGGAATTGCTGCTCTATTTTTTTGTGATATTAACAGAGGGGCAATTCTAGAGTGCCAGAATTCTATGCTTTGTACACCCAAAATGTACATCTTCAACATTGATATTCAGCTAGCTCTATGGCCTCTTTTATTAGACATGACAGCAAACATCACATTAGCTATAAATCAACATCAGCTTGTTCATATGGTTTTCTCACTTCCAAAATATAAAGACACTTAGAAGTGAGGTCTATGACTGGTTATGCCAATGAATTTCAGATCTGAATTATATTTATTTTCTTTAAAACGGCCACATGCAGTATGTTAGTCCTGTAGTTGATGTTATTTTTCAAATGAAAGGTGTTTAATCTTGAAACATGACAAGCATTGACAGGGGAATTGTACTCTGACAGAATAAAAATAAGATTGAAGCAATGATATGTTTCTACTTCCACGAAGACAGACTGTTTTAGTTTAACAATGAGTATATTATCTTTTAAGCCTCTCAGTCACACCAAAGATGAATCCAGCTTAAAGGTTTCCATGTAGTGATTCTGTCAAACTTTGGAATGTGAATTGTCCAAATCACAATGCTTCAAGATATTATGAACCAACCAACATGTCTTCAATAAGTTCTTCTCTGGCTCAGAATGTAAAATGAGTTTCTGAGTATAAACAGTTAATGTTCAATCCATCAGGTGCCCTAACCCAACTGCCTTGATTCATGTGCAAAATGAACGTTAAACTCTTTCATCTCACTGAACTTGTTGATTGCTATGACTGTGGGACAAGATTAACCAACCAGCCAACTGGATGAAAAAATAGGACCTGTAACCTCTTTGCGGTTCCAGCCAGGGAGCCATGCCCCGTTTGAAGGTTCTTACCTCCATTCCTCCATCTTCCCAGTTATTCTGTTTTCTTTCATTTCTCTCATCGATCAGCATTCTGTGCCCCCTGAGCATGCTCAGACTCCACTGGATAGTTTTGGGTTTTTAAATTTCTTTCCACAAACCTCCGAGATCATTGGAGTCTGCTGATACCCACATTTTGTGAATGGATGGTGCTGTTCTGAGAATTTAAGGGTTGGAACTCAGAGCATGACTTCACTTCTGGAAGAAATGATACCCTCTCTTGTTTCTTAGTGTATTTGTTTTGGGGGGGCTTGGATTTCCAAGTGGCTGTCTGCCAATGATGGCATTTGGAACAATTTTCAAAGGGCAATATATGTATTTATTATATTGCCTCCTGAGCATCAGCCACAGAGCACTGACCTCGTGACTGTATTGGAGAGCATATGGCAATATTACAAGGCAGGAAAGAACTCTCAGAAGCAGATGAGTTCTTCCCAAACATTTGCCAAGAAAGCACATAATATCCAAGCCGTTTCTGAATTGACATGAGGGCAGTTCATCCATCATTAATTCCATATGGAACACAGTTAATGACATTTACAAGCCAAGTAAATTTATGGCTGCATCTCTAAGGTGCCTTTACATTTTCAGACAGCAAGATGTAGCAATTGGAAGCATTGCTGAAATTCCTCCATGCCTGCTGTTGCCTCCTAGGACAAGTTACTGCCTGCTCACTAGGAATATCCCTTTAGGATATTATGGGTATTTGTTACAAGGCACTTTTATAACATCTCTACCTGACACTTGTAACATATATTTTTGTCTGCTACTGGGAGCTTCATAGATAAAATGTTTCCTCCCCTAAGACTCAAATGAACATGATCATTTATTATTATGTCTACTATACCCAGTCATAATATTGACTTGGTTTGCTTCTATGTGAGGCAATTCCAGTGTGAGTTCAGTATTTTCTGTTAGCATGTGAAGTGAAATTAAAGTTCAGCCTTTGAAGTCCATTATGAATGGCTACTTCAGATCTTACATTTTCCATCTAGAAAATCATGTGAAGCCTGTATTTTAATTCATTAATTTCTAGTTCACCCTTTATCGATTATTGATCCCAGGGTGTATTACATTATAAAAACATGAGACAAACTAATCAAACTCAAATAACACGAACCAGAAATAAATACAGTACCACAATTAAAAACTCTATACATAACTGAAAAACTGACTTAATGCAGTTTCATTAGCAATTGGACTTCATTCATCAAATGCCTGCAAAAGGCTGAGTGACAAAGTATGTTGTTAGTTGGTGCTGAAAAGTAAACAGGATTAGTGTGATGATCCAATAACATCCTTTTAAACAGTATATGTCCCCTCACCTCCTGGCAATAGAAAGGGAAGAAATGGAGGTAGTGAGAGATTTTACTTTCTTGGGCTTCATGATCACTGGCAGATGGTGACAGCAGTCACAAAATTAAAAGACGCCTGCTTCTTGAGAGAAAAGCAATGACAAACCTAGACAGCATCTTAAAAAGCAGAGACATCACCTTGCCGATAAAGGTCCATATAGTTAAAGCTATGGTTTACCCCATAGTGTTGTATGGAAGTGAGAGCTGGACCATAAAGAAGGCTGGTTGCCGAAGAATTGATGCTTTTGAATTATGGTGCTGGAGGAGACTCTTGAGAGTCCCATGGACTGCAGGAAGTTCAAACCTATCCAATCTTAAGGAAATCAGCCCTGAGTGCTCACTGGAAGGACAGAACCTGAAGCTGAGGCTCCAATACTTTGGCCACCTCATGTGAAGAGAAGACTCCCTGGGAAAGACCCTGATGCTGGGAAAGATGGAGGGCACAAGGAGAAGGGGACGACAGAGGACAAGATGGTTGGACAGTGTTCTCGAAGCTACAAACATGAGTTTGACAAAACTGCCGGAGGCGGTGGAAGACTAGAGTGCCTGGCATGGGGTCACAAAGAGTCAGACACTACTAAATGACTAAACAACAACAACAATCCAGCCTCCACAGCCTGGTGCCCTCCATTTGTTTTAAATTACAGTTCCCACAAGCTCTAGCCAGCTCAGGTTAGGGAAGGATAGGTACCTTGGTACCTTGGTTCTGAAACTTAATCCTTTCCGGAAGTCTGTTCCAAAACCAAAGCATTCCAAAACCAAGGCACCCTTTCTCATAGAAAGTAATGCAAAATGGATTAATTCATTCCATAGTTTTCCAATAAAGATGATAAGACTTCTCATTAAAAGGAAGGAAGAAATATTTTGTATAACCCTTGGAACAGAAAATGAAAGCAACGTCAGTCAGATTCATTATCAGGGAACCAAAAGCAAATAAAAAGAGGAGACAGAACAGAATGTCAGATAAGTTGTGATGCTTCATTCCAGGCAGATTCTACTACCATTTGACAGAGACTTGAAGATTGCAGCTATCTTTCTTCTGCCATTCCCTTTCACCAATAACTCCATTTACAACCATCTAACAGGCTTGCCATGCCAGTAAAATGATTTGTTGGGAAAGAGGTCAATGAAGGCTTCTTTTCCAACATAGGCATTTATTTGCAAATGTACCAGTTGATTTTGCTGCAACAAACTAACACAGTTAGTTAGCTGCTTGTCTGGAAATTATGCAATCACTTGTCTCCAGTTGGTGAATCTTAGGGATCTAATGAAAAAAAAGTTGACCCCACAAGTTTGAAGTTTGCTCATCCTTGAGCTAGATAGCATCAGGTTAGAAAAGTCTTCAAAGAAGAGTTGAGCTGAATATCTTGACATTAAGCATCTTTTCCTGACACGACTAGCAAACCCATAAAACAAGAGAGAACGAGAAAATGTATTAATGCTAAGAAAAAAAATCCTGCCGGGAAAGTACATTTGGCAAAACGATTTCCTTAGTGCTTGCTTAATGACATGATAGTACTGTACATTGTTTTACAGAGATCTGGGTGGAAGAATAAAAGAGTTATAGCAGCAGAAAAAGAGAGCAGATCAATGAATAGAATGAATTCACAAGACTTTGCATTTTTTGACATTTAAAGCTGACTTAGCTATGCTAGTCTTGTTGTGACTTCCAGATATACTGCACTGCACATTGCCATTGGAAATTATAATATTTTCATTCTGAGATTTTGTTTCAATATTGTCAGCTGTTAATACGCAGTTTCATAATAAAATCTAACCCCATTTAAAGCTAAATCACACTGCCTCCAGAATTTCCAGTGAAATGAGATGCTTTAGTACTCTGATATTTCCAACGATGGGTTTAATGAAACATCCAAACACTACATAGGAAAACCCAAGTTTGACAGGCTTAATGGTTTTCCCATGTAGTATTTTAATCATTTGGTTTAACCTCTCATAATCCTGGAATTTAAGGTAGCCTGGTTAAATTGATGGGAGCAGATTTAGGAAGAAGAAGAAAAGGGGGGAAAGCACACCATCATAAATCACATTAATTTATGGATCTTGCTGCCAGAAGATATAATGCTGGTCTTGGTTGGCTTTAGAAGGGAATCAGACACATTTATGGAAGATAGAGCTTTCTGTGGCTATTTAATGGGATTAGACGAGACCTCACCATTTGGAGGAAATACAGTTGCTGTAGATTCAAACAACCAATGGGGGAAGGAGGACTGTTGTCTATATTTTCTGTTTGTGGACTTTCTAGACCCATCTGGCTGCCCCGTGTTGGAAACAGGATGCTAGGCCAGATGGACCTCTGTTCTGATCCAGTGGGACTCTTTTTATATTCCAGAACTTGCAATTTCTCCTCACTTGGTGTGCATTGGATTACAAGGATCAGTGCCTCTGAGGAAAGGACTCTAAATGTAGCCCTTATTATTGGTAATTGCTATTGCTTACAGCTATGCCAGGTCTTTTAAGGATCAAAAAGCTTTTTAAAAAAACAAAAACAAAGCTAGGTTAAGTAAAGGGAGCGTGGTTTTGACATGGGCTTAACTAGCAACAAAGAAAGCAGGTGTTACCTGAGGGAAGTTGTGGTGCCCAGCAATTTTACAAGGAGATAGCAGTTCATCAGAAGAGGGTGCGGCTGCTTCCTTCAGCACCAATTGTTTCAATCAGATGAGTTAATCTAAACATTTAACCAACATATTCACCTGGAGGCTGGGGATTTATCTGTCTCTGGTTACAATGAAACCATCAATTTTCCTGCTGTTCTGCCCTTTTCTAGAGGACATGGTTTTGTGGATCTTTCCCCCCTCAACACACAATTAAAAAAAAAGAATATAGTAAATAGCAAATAATGAAAGATGTTACTAAAAATTAGAGAACTGAATTTAAAAATTGAAGAAATGAGAACCGAAATGGATAGATCTGTCCATGGGGTCACGAAGAGTCGGACATGACTAAACGACTAAACAACAACAAATCCACCCCATCTATTTAAAATGCAAACTTTTCAATGTATTCGCCAGCAAAATCTGCATTTCAACTTTAAAGTGTGTGTTTTTTTGGGGGGGGGGGACTTTTTGTGCACCGACAGTATATTGCAAATTCTGGGAAAGGGCATTCTGGCAGGGAGTTATGTTCCAGTCTGCAAAACAGAAACTTTGGATTGGGTATACTAGACTCCTGCACAAAAGGGAACCAAATAAATTTCTTACCCTTCTCTACTCAGCACTCAAACAGGTTGAGAAGCAGAGCTCCGTGAGTTAATTTGATAATAATGTGCCTCATGAGGTAAACAGCACTGAGTCTACTGTGACAGAACACTCATATTTGGTGCTACTGGAGTGTGACAGAACATTAGGAATGCAGTACTCAATAACTCAGAGCTAAAGGCAAAATAGGTTGTGTGGGAATCTAACCTTTGAAACAATGGGGCAGATTGATAGTGATTATATACTTCTGGCTATGTCACAAATAACAGCAAAATTCTCAGAGGACCAATGTAACATTGTGTGTCTCTGAAAACTCTTCTGTGTATGAAGCTCAATGTTTAAAGTTTCAGGGCCGATAAAAGAAAATACTTCTCCACACAGTGCTTAGTTAAACTATGGAACTTGCTCTGACAGGACACGGTGACCGTCACCAACCTAGAGGGCTTTAAAAGAACAGTGCTACAGTCATACCTTGGGTTGCGAATGCTGCGGATTGCATGTTTTTGGGTTGCGGGCCGCACCGAACCCGGAAGTACCGGAATGCAAAAATGATGTCATGCGCATGCACAGAAGTGCTGAATCATGTCACGCACGTGCGCAGATAGGGCGCTGCGGGTTGCAAACGCTGCGGGTTGCGAACATGCCTCCCGCATGGATCACGTTCGCAACCCGAGGTATGACTGTATTTTTCTAGAAAAAGAGGTGCCGGAACTCACCATGAATGCTTCTCTCATTCTCTTAGAATGGCAATGGCGTCCACCTGAGAGGTGCCGGAACTGAATTCTGGCAAGTTCCAGCTGGAAAACACCCCCCCCCATAAAAGACAATTAGACAAATTCAAGGAGGAGAGAGCTATCAAAGATAATAGCCGTAATGGCTATTGTCTGTCTTCACAGTTGAAGACAGTAATGCCTCTGAATAACAGTTGCTTGACACCACAGGAGGGGCAAGTGCTCTTGTGCTTGAATCCTGTTTTTGAGGTTTCCCACAAGTATCTGGTTGGACACTGTGAGAAGAGTGGGCTATTGGCCTGATCCTGCAGGCTCTTCTTGTGTAAATGTTGAATATTGTAATGTAATGAGTAATATCTAAAGATCTATTAATGTCTTCTGAAAGACTGCACAACATTCTGTTGCCATATAAATGGCATTGTGAATGTGCATGTGCTTATTGTGCTTCAGATTCAGGAAGAGGTGTTCCTACTGTGCCCAAATGATTCTTACGGCATGCGGAGTCCTTTGTTTTCTCCATGGTGATGCCATTGCTAAGGAAACAAATGTAGTAATTGCACTCCCTCTAGTTAGAAATTGGGATAGATTGCACATGCATTCATACACATGCCATATGATTTATCTACCCTTGGCTATTGTACCCATGATTGGCACCTTTAAGTGCAAATGACTCAAATGAAGAAGTCAGTTGATTAACAAAGAGATAAACAATGAGGCAGCATTCCCTCTTTCTCTTCTAGAAAACCTCCAAGCTTTTCAGAACTCACAACTTGACTACTTTCCCCAGGCAGAATGTAATCAGGGCCAGTCCTTGACTTGAGTTGAATGCTTCTCCTATGACATTGGGCTCCTGCCACAGGTTTACCAGGTGGTTGCAGCAAGATACCATTTAAAAATTTCTGCATTGTATGTAGCAATGCTCCAAAGAATATTGTGGGCAATTTAAAATGATGACTCACAGACCAAGGGAAGGTGTTAGCACCATTGGGCTCTGCTACACCATTTGGTTCCTGCAGCTGCCCAAGGATGCCAAGGGCTAACCCATGACCAGAATGTCTTATATTGCCAGGCTTGGATGTGATATGAATGATCTGTTTGTGCCATTGTATCTATGATGGTCTATTCACATAAGCAGATCATGACTAGTTATTGCAGCCATCAAGTACTTAGCATGGCTGTGTAAATGGTTCAGCACATAGAGAACTTGCTTATGAGGCATTTAACAAATAATATCAGCAAAATTTCCTTCCTGATTCACCAAGATTTGGACTAGGCCTCTAGGTCTCATCTGTTAATATATATGCCCAGGTAATACACAGGTCATTTGGTAAACTTCAGCTTCTTGCCTTCTTTGAAGTATTTGTTCTATTAATACCATGGTGTTTTCTTTGAGTCAATTGACACAGTTAGTTAACCAGAATGACAGCTTTTCAGCATTCTACCATCTGTGATTTGTTTACATGTTTAAGGGGCGAAGGGCACAGAAAGAAAGAAAGAAAGAAAGAAAGAAAGAAAGAAAGAAAGAAAGAAAGAAAGAAAGCCTCCAGCTAATTAGGGCCTATCTACAGTGGTACCTCAGGTTAAGTACTTAATTCGTTCTGGAGGTCTGTACTTAACCTGAAACTGTTCTTAACCTGAAGCACCACTTTAGCTAATGGGGCCTCCTGCTGCCGCTGCACCGCCGGAGCACAATTTCTGTTCTCATCCTGAAGCAAAGTTCTTAACCTGAAGCACTATTTCTGGGTTAACGGAGTCTGTAACCTGAAGCGTATGTAACCTGAGGTACCACTGTACTCCCTTATGCTTTTCAACCCCATCCATTACACATGAAAAGTTTTTTGACAGGTTTTCTGATTAAAATAAATAACATATGCAGAGATGCAGAATGAATATTACTATAGGAGTAGTTCAGTTCTGCTGGTCCGGAATATGCATATTTTGATTGACACTTGTCTCAGGACCAAGGTAGACAAGAATGCAAACAGAATTGCCCATGTTCCACCCCCACCCCCCAATCATATATTGACAAATAGCACAATTAAAGTGGATTAGGCACTCTTGTGCTGCTCTCCCTTGTGCTGGAAAGTTTGGAATAACAATGACTTGATGTGATCTCATAGAACCTTTGCGCAAACAAATGAGAATGAATGCTCAATAAGCAGCAGGCTATAACCTCCATACAAACTGTGTATAAGCTCCATACAAACTATGTGAAAACCAGTAAGGATGAATGCTCAGTAAACAGGTTGCCATAGTTTTTAAAAAAACTATGGCCCCGTAAAAAAGTACTCCACTATCATTTCAAAGCTTGCATCCCTATGTACAGTTCAGATGTTCTTGGCGTTGCTATTGCAGCCAGCTCAGCAAAGGATAAGAAAATCTCACACTGTAGCAAGCATTTTCAGTCTAATAATAAATAGCTATTTCCTGGGCATCAGGTTGACTGTGTTGTCCTGATGAATGCTGAGCTAAAGGAAATGGTTGATGCATTTTGGTCATGATAAATAAAGGGGTACATATACCAATTGCCAAAGGCTTTCATAAGGTTTCCTATGAACATCACTATCAATTGCCATATTCGCTAGTTTCAAAATCTTTTCCTATGGATCTGGAGCCATCAAATGTGACCTCCCAAGCTTCTCTTCTGGCCCAGTCCACACCCAAACCACAGACCACATCTTTCACTGGCCTGCTACACTGTGCTCCTTTTAGTAATTGCACCTGGCTGGAATGTGTCCTTGAATGGTAATAATATCTCTTGCTTGTCTGGATTGAGGATGGAGAGTGGTATGTGTCTCAACACACCCACTTTTGTCACTTCCACCACTGGTGTCAGGTCCTCAGAAGGTTGCCCATGAAGGAATGCTGAAATAGACCCCCCCACCTCTGCATTATGCTATTGCAGCAAGGAGGGGAGCATAGAACTTCTGAAAGAATGTAGGATTTCCACTGTCATGCTCCTCCCTTGCCATACTTCCAGTTCTGCCCATATCCCATCCTTGCCATATTCTGCCAACACAAGGCTCCATCTAGCCCAGCCTATTGCCTGTGAAATAGTTACGCTATGCTGGCTTAAATTCATTATGCTGAAATATCTCTGTCCCGCAGATGCAGTCGGAGAAAGTAGCCATCCTATCCTGCCAAATGGACATAACTCTTGGAGACAGTAGTGCCTGGTACCCATTGGGGCTGGTAGGGTGGAAAGCAGGGAGGCCAAAAGCAGACAAAGTCAGGCACAGCCAACTAAGTCTAGTGTGGTCCACAACTTGTTCCCTGATGAGTTATTTTAAAAAGGCAACACAAAGACTAAGAAGGAGGAACGTTCCTACTAGTTGTAGGTAAGGAGGAGTCAGGTGGGGGCTGTATAAAGGCAGATTGAAGTTAGTGCAACTGTGCTTCATTCACTCCAATGGACCAGCCTCCACTGGCTGCATAGGGCCATAATGCAATTCAGTCCTAATTTTCTGATTTCATTAGCTGTTTACCTTGTACCATTTTTAAATGGCAGGTGCTGTTCATACAGCTTTGTCTTTGAATAGGTTCTAGACACCTACTGCTCTATCCATTTCAATGGGATTTTCTGTGGTACCCACTGGCAGGATAAGTGGAGAATGAACAGTTGTTATTGTTGCTTTTTCAGTTGAACTCCGAGACTACTTCACTTTAGGAAATCTTACCTGCCTGGAGGTCTGTAGGGGAATGTGGAGTCTCGCCTCGTCACCTTCCAATTTTCCTCTGGCAGATGAAGATAAAAAGGTTAACAGTTGTTTTTATAAATGTTGTTATGAAGTTGAACAGCTTTAATTTGTGGTGGGGTGAAATTATTGTTTGGTTCAGGAGTGTTGTCAAACAACCCCTGCTCCCAGGAAGCTGCTGAGAGAATTAGAGATAAAACAAAAGTTCCTTCTATTGCTCTTTTGCAGCTAGGGCTTGGTGAGGGCACAGAATGGCTGTTTTACAGTTAAACCCACTTGCAAGCCAGGTTTCTTAAAATACCGTTACAAAACACTGGTTTCCCAAAACATCATGGAATATAAGTTACTGAAAAGAGTAGGAGACACATGAAGTGCAAGTGTTTCCCGTTTCCCAATGTCTTCATGTCCGAAATACAACTTTTGCCTCCTGTGCTTCTACAGAGTTTTCAAACTGTCAGACAAACCAAAAAAAGGGTGGGCAGTCCTAAGAAGGTGCTGAAGCAAAAGTACAGTATTGTTATAGGACTGGGAGGTTTGCTTTGGATTTTGCCTGAGGGTCTCCAAGTTTGTAGTTTGGTATCTGTAAAATGGGAAGGGACCGCTATACTTGTCAAACCAGTCTCTTTGTTAAGGTAATGCCACTAAAATGCCTACCTGGCTTGGTCACATGAAAATTTTGTTGTCTCTTGACAGAGCTGGCTTGTGGATCAATCTGGAAGCAGAGAGAGGTCACTGGGCCTTGGAGCAGGACTGTGGAATAGAAGGAGTAAGAAATGAGAAATTACTACTATTATTATTACTACTAGTACTACTGTTTCCCTCAGAAAAAGACATCACATCAGTAATATGAATCAGTTGAAAGTGTATATACAACCAACAGAACTTAAGCATCACTAGTCATATTTACCTGTGTTGTTTTCCTAGAGCTGCTGATAGTTATTATCATCTTCAGAAACAGGAAATTACTACTTCACTGGAGTTTACACAACAAGCATCTAACAAAATACCACTGTTGGCAGTCTTATCATGGTTCATATGTGAAATAAAACAAAAGTTGGCAAAAAACAATATGCAGTTTTTAATATTTTTATGTTCAGTTTGGTTTGTCAGGTTTGAGTATGTTTACATTTAAAATAATATAATTAAAAATCATGGGACACATGTTATATTGAATCTTGTATTCATTTGGACTAACAACTGCGGTTCTGTACTCCCAGTTCACCACTGCAGATTAGAATGCCCCAACCAAACACTGATTGAAAGGGGGATGGCGGTGAACTAACTTTTTGCCCTCTCCCTAACCCAGCTGTTAAAGACCATGAAAGGGAACTACTGTATATTAAAGTGATGCTAAGGACATACCCCAACAAAGAGTTGGGCTGACTTCAGCCTTACATGGTCTTAAGGTACAGGGACATAATCCTTTATGACTGTGGCGACACTGACTTGAATAAACCTGCATAAAATACAATGCACAACATTATATGTTATGCATGAAATCCTACTGATGCATCTTACTGAAGGTAAGGAGTGGGGGAGATTATCAGGCTAATCATTCCATGCACCATCATCAAAGGGAGACCACTGATCCTTGGGCTATATTAACTGGTAGCAGCTTTCCAGGGTTTTAGACAGGGAACTTTTTTTCAGCCCTAGGTAGAGAACCTGGGAACTTCTACAAGCTTTCTCCCTTTATGTCACATGATCCACTGATGTGTGCTAAATTTACAAGTCAGAATGCATGTTCAGGATCTCTTCCTAGTTAAGGCATAATTAATCTGTTCTTAATGATTTTGAGCATGCAGTCTTATTTAAATATTTTCTGTGTCTGAGCAACAGAAGCATTAAAGACTAGCAATCAAATATTGTCATCAACACAGGTAGGACTCAAAAACTGTATTAGTCTTTAAAAGGGCTAAGAGCTAAAAGAGACATTTCATTAATCTTTAAAAACTAAGTGACACAGTAGTTAAAAGTGACAATGACTAGTAAATACTGCCCTCTGGTGTGCTCTGTTCCCTTGTCTGCAGCTAGGACTGGTCTTTCCTCATCATACGATTCCTTGTATATCTTAATCATTACCTAATACGTAATTGTACAGTTTGTTAACTTTTACCTTATCTGTTCAGAAGGTAGCAATCATTCCTTCCTATGCAAGACATGAGACAAAATGTACATTTTGAAAGTAATGCAAGAGACCTGGGGGCTGCTACCCAGACTGGGCAAAGTGGCTCTCTTTTGATGCAATGTTGTCATGGAGGGTAAAGAATGCAAAAGCTACAAGCTAGTAGTACCTTAACAAAACAAAATGTCACAAAGGGAAGTTTATATCTCATTTTTACTAAGCAAACATTCGAGTTCCCTAGGACTCTTCTCCAGGTGGGAAGGTAAGCAAAATTAGGTATGGATGGATAAGTCTATTTCTTGTCCATATCAATTTCACATGTGCTTATTCAGAAGTCCATCCATCTCACTTCAGCATTAAGCTGCAATTCCTTATTTTTTAAAAAATCCACTAATATTTGTATTATTTACTACATATCTTGTAACAAAATACATATTTAAATATGTGGTTTCCCGTCTCAATGTATGCATCTTGAAATGCATATTTGTAAAATGCACTTGAGCTGTTTTCTCTCATGCTTAGCAGCTTGTTCCCTTTTGTGCTTTTGTTTTGCTCGAACCATGAAGTTTTTCTGCCCCCCTCCTGCAGGCCTCAACAGTTGTTTCCCGTTTTCCTTCTGCTAGGAACATAGCAGGTTTCATGCCAGGCTAATGTCAAAGGGTCAGTTTGAAACCCCCTTGTCTTTGTTTCTCACTCTTACAGCTGGCTGGCATCCATCTTTGGGGCTCCTTAGGAGGCTGACTGTACAACTCCATGCATCACATAATTATTAATTTCTGGTTTAACTCAGCTGGCTACCTGTGGTTTGGCTCAAGCTTCTCAACCTCTCCAATTCTCTTTCAACAACCTAGCATTCCCACTAGAGTTACTTCCATCATCAAGTGCCACCCAGTGGCAGAATGTCAGTTATCATGTGCTTGAGGCTTTGCAAATCTTTACCATGACCTTTGAGAACTGAGAAATATTTTTAAGGACTCACCCTATTTCTCTGATTGAAAATTGTTTTACGGAATTTTAATGTTATGTCTTTATATCGCTGTAACTCACCCTGGGACCTTATGGTAAAGAGTGAGTATGAAATCTAAATCGTCAACATAACCCACACCATTTATTACACCTTGCAGTCCAAAATCTATATTTGATACTAAAGGAGTTAGAAGCTGGAAGGAAAATGAAGGAAATCTAACCTGAAACCTTCTCAGGAAAAAGATACAGACCATGAGACCTGGCTTGGGCATATCCTGAATGACTATTTTATTAGATGTGGTCAGATGTGGCAGCTTCTCTACATCACATTCTGTGTTCTATTACACAAAAAGCTGAAATAAATGCTCAGCTATTTAACATCTAAAAAAATCTAAGGGGGCATTTTAAAAGTGGTTTTAACAAAGGACACATATGGGAAGCATTCATGTTGTCAAGGAATACAACCTTGTTCCTCCAAGATATTAAAAACATTTGGATATGTCAGAGTCCTGATATTTTAGGGAATGACCAAGGAAAAATCTAAACCAATGCCAGCGTATCCTAGCTTGGTTTTCATGAGGGTTGCACAACAACATGACTGTTCTTTGTTACAGGGTAAAATGTCATTCAGGAATGATCCAATGGAACACCATGGAAACAAAATGACCTCTTTTCATTTTTTCCTTTATGATTCCTTCACTTGCTAATAATAAACATGGTCCCTTTTTCAGCCAACCCCAGCAACTGTGTTCAAAATAGAGGAAAACAGCTAAATAATAATTACCTAATTAAAAGGCAGACTTGAAGCAAATTGCGAAGTGATAAGACTCTTTGGCCAAAGACTGAGGAGAATGGCTTGGCCAAACTGCTGATTAGAGGGGAAAGACATTAACCAGTTGAAAACAGTCAGTTGTCTTTCCTTCTGCCATCTTGTTTACCCTGCTACAGGATAACTGTTTACTTGGCCCTGTTCTGGCAACCACAGAAGCTCTATTTGGACATCCAGATTATTCACGTGTGAATACTCATGTGATAGGTAGGAGGACTCCATTGTCAAGTCCCACTCCTCCCACCACAGCCTTGCATGAGTTCAAGGAGAAAGTCTGAAGAAGGGGTCTCCTCTACTTGCCTAGTACATTACTCAGCAGAGGGCCCTGCAATGCATCAGGACAAGTTTACAGTTATACCTCGGGATAAATATGCTTCAGGATAAGTATTTTTGGGTTGCGCTCCGTGGCGACCCAGAAGTAACAGAGCGTGTTACTTCCAGGTTTTGCCGCTCGCGCATGCGCAGATGGTCAAAATGACGTCACCCACATGCTTGGAAGCGGCGAAATGCAACCTGCGCATGCGCAGATGTGTAGTCACATCTTACGTTTTGTTCAGGATGTGAACGGGGCTCCGGAATGGATGTTGTTCACATCCCAAGGTACCATTTTTTACATATTTTTTGTTCAATACAACTACAAATAACAGAGGGGTGAAAGTATTGAGAAAACAGCAAAATTAATACACCCCCCCCAAACCGGGAGCAGACATTTTAGAAAAAAATGAATCCAAATAGCAAAGGACTTTCTAAAAAGTTGGTAACAATGACAGAGTTACATTATCAGATTATATACTCTTTTAATATCGTACTGTCCCCTAGCTAAAGTGACTACAAAACTATTACTATAAAAGCAAGAAGCCACTGTCATCAGGTCCGTAAGTGGGTGAATGGTGAAAGCAGCGAAAGCGAAGTGATATATATTACCCTCTTAAATGTGCGGACTTGGTAAGACCAGAGTCTAAAATTACCCAATAGCACCAATGGTCATTGTCACAGATGATGTGCCTGATAAGTTACCTATCCTGTTAAGTATATAACCCTTTAGGCTAAACTGTGGCCCTCCAGATGTTGCTGGATTACCATTATTATTCATCATCCCTGACCAATGGCCATGCTGGCTGGGGTTGATGGGAATTGTACTCCAACATCTGGAGGACCATAGTTCAGCTACTCTGGGGCCAAAGTATTACCTGGAAGATCTGCAACTGGATCTTCTGACATTGTTATTTTTACATTAGAGCAACTGCAGAAGGTGCTAAATTTAATTAGAGCTGTGATGCCAAGCCCCCTATATCGGTGGTTCCCATAGTGTGGTCCACAGATCCCCTGTGGCCCATGAGCTTCATTTAGGTGGTTGATGGTGGCAACTGCAGAGATGCACAGCCACTTACATATAAAGAATGGTAGGCACAATGGCTGCTCCATTGTTCTTATAACTTGGTGGTCCTCCCAAAGGTGAGTGGGACAGACCAGAAGTGACAGAGGAGGTGGCTCTGCCTTCCTCAGAGGATTAAGGTCATAGCTGGTGTCAAGATGGGGGTCTAAACTTTGTTTAAAAAGTAGTTTAGCATCTAGCACAGCACATTACAATTACAAAACAAGAGGGAAGAAAAATCATTAGGCGGTCCACCAAGACCCTCAGCAATTTTCAAGAGGTTTGTGGGAAAACATTTTGGAGATCACTGCTCTGTATCATCTCTCTTAACCTAAATACTCCCCTCTGGGAGTGGGAGGGCTACAGAGGCAGCAATCACAACAACGTTATCTTTTTATCCTAGACGTTGTTTTATTCTCCTAAGCAAACAGTTCCCAAATACCACTTTAAGTGCTTTTAGCCTATTGTTTTCCCTAACAACTATATGTAAAACTTGGGTGTTGAGAACTCTTTCAAATATGCATGAGGACATGGCTCAGATTACTACATGTTTTAAAACAGATTTGCATAGTAATGCAATGACAGCCTCTTCTCTTGGTATGAAGACTTCAAAAAAAAGCACGCAACAAGAAGATTGGAAACAACGTGGAAGGAAAGCTAAGTCGCAGATTAAGTGTTGGTTTGAGTATGTGAATGCTAGTATATTCGAGCGGCATATTCAGCCAGCATGGCAAGTTGTAGCTTTATTTGCACAGTGGATTGGTCATTAATAAAGGAGCTGAACCAGAGGAAAGACAAATGAAGTAACAGCATGATAAAGTCAGGGCACTCTTCTCCAATTGTTCTGCTGGTCTCCAGCCACAGTCGCTCATCTGGGCACTCCTGTTTGCCATGGTCTACCGATCAGAGTGAAAGTGCCTGACATCAATTAGCCTCTTTGGAACACAGACTTCACCCACCATGTGGGGAAAGCCACTGTTCTTTGACCCCGTGACTAAGCTGGAGCAGATGCATGTGTAAGAGGTAGGAGGGTGATTCAATTCACTCTGCTCCAGGACAACATGGCGAGCAGCCTGCCTTGCTGGTCATGTTGCTTGCTTCCTCATGACATTGTTCAGAATTTCCCTCCCAACTCTCACCTTTGTCCAATGTCTATACTTTTGAAAAACCAATATTCCAAAAGTTTTTAAACCATATATATTCCATCACTGTGGCTCCCTTCGACCAACCCATCCTCTTGGGGATTATCTGGCAGTGAGCAGAGAAAACAAATGTAATTTCTTTTCTTTTTAATTGATGGAGAATGGGGGTGGGGGAACAGGATGAAATTTTGGAATGGCGATATTCTCCACTGTGTTGGAGGGAGGGACAAGGAGAGAGGAGATGCGAGGCATTAATCTTGAATGCTGCATTGGCTTCAATAGTTGTGTATTTCATTATGACAGCTATTTTGGTGCCTTAATTTTATTCTGCTGGGGGAAGGTTGGATCTGGAGCAAGCTGTCTTCTCCTCTGACCCATACATATGCACACTATGAATCTGCCCATTTCTTCACCCTTGTGAGGAACCTTTGTTGCCCCCATCACCTTTAGATATTGCCCATACTTGCTGGGACTGGTGGGACTTTTAGGTCAGCAGCATCTGGAGACCCAACCCACACCTCTAGTAGAACCTACACTGACTTCAGTTTATGACCCCCCTTTGCTCACAGGATTTCATTACTTGTCAATTAATTGATTATAGTTCTGAAGCAAGGAGTGAACTGTCAATGTTCTAGACAATATGTGCCATAGCAAGCATCATCTAAGTTTAGAAGAATGTCTCTCAGGGCGTTCTTACAGACATTCCCTCTACATGAGCAAATGTGCCTTAAAACAGTACTTGCCCCTTTCAGTTTGTGCAAGTATTTGCTATAAACACTAACTAATCAGGGACACATTTTTAGTCGATTAAATATATATTTAATTGCTTAATCTAATGTATTAAACACTACAGCTCTCATAACCACTATTTTTGGAATGAAACTAATCTGTTGGAAGCATACTTAGGGCTTTCCTGTCCAGCTTTAAATCATGTTGCAATCTTCACTGCCTGCCTTCTTTATGCTCACAGCTCATTTTTCCATCACCAAGGTATATTATGAGCCTGATGAAAATCAAGAGTCAACCAGGTAAGCCAGTCATGCTACTTAGCCCATACTGACATGCTGTGAATCACAAAACACAAAGACTGTGAGTTCTTCTCCTAATCAAGGAAGGATCAGGACTAGTGAATATCTCCAGTAATCATCCCTGCAATAATTCCATCTTTAGAGATTTTAGCTTCACTTCAAGATTATACATCTCCAAAAGAATGTACTTCTGGGTTACAATGGGCAGTTTGTAACAGGGGACAGAAAAGGCTCACTTTGTATGACAAGGCTGATGGACATTTAACAATGTCTCTATTTACAAACCCAGACCTTGCCAACATCCTGGAAGATAACTACCTTGATACTGAAGCTGTTGCAGTTGCAGTAATAGGCTCCACTGGATGGGTAATTGTACTGCACCCTTTGACTATCAACACCAGATTTTCTAAACTAATATAATTAACATTGGGTGATGAATATGCAGTGAGTGACTGATGCTTTGCCCACTTGCCTGCCAATTACAAACAGATGACAAAATAACAAATCGTACAGAAATCTACCTTGAGGGGTTGGTGTAAGGATTACACAATGCATGTGAAGCCCTTGAAAACACTGTAGAAGCATTAATTATTATTTCTTATTAAAAATCATTTTTAAAAATTTCAAAATTCTAAAAGGATATAAAAATGATCCGATACCTTTCTGGTGTGGTACTGGTCACACAATACATGCTAGTGCCTCTCACCCTTTCCAAACAATCACTTATGGGAAATGCTCAGTCTTGGGTTTGGGCAAGTCTCAAGGATAAAGGTTTTGCTTTTACCAAAACTATTGTACAAACCTAGAGCATTCTGTTATAAAGGCAACTACAATTCCAAACAACACAACACAACGCCTTCATTGGGCCACCTGCCTGAGTGGAGAATGGGGCAATACCTCCTTTTAACTGCTTAAAATAAAATAAAATAAAATAGCATCCAAACGCTATCCTTGAGGCACATTTTAATGAACCCTGCAGATATGTAATCTGTTTTGGACTAGTTTACTCCAAAATCTCTCAAGCTGAACTATTGATTCTGTTTGTTCAAAACAGAGACAGCTAAAAGCTCGGTAGTAGTTTTCCATTTTCAAGGGAAATGGCAGACCTTTTCATAGTGATGCTGATGTTTTGCACCTCCTAACCAATGCACAGTACATGAAGAAGAAAGATCACTTAAGTCCATCTTTGCCCCACCTCCTACACTTAGCCCTTTTTATTTAAAATGTTCCTCATTACATTTCTAAATGGAGTCAGTGTCCATAATGCAGTAATAAATCTGAAACATCTTGAAACTATTAAAGATGCAGAGCTAGCAGCATCTGTTCCTCAGGTCAGGTCTTAGAAAGCCTATCTTCAGACTTTTGAATTACTTTGCACCAATAGCTAAACATCCCAACATATATTAGTCCAGGGATCCAATTGCCTCAACACTTAGGGGTCGATTTGAATACCCCTGAAATAAGGCATAGAAAATGGCTTTGAATTTTTCAGTTGCAGTAATATTTGAAAAGCTCCATATTTCTGCACTGAAAATTAACATTATTAGTATTTGCTCAAAAATGTTTAAAATTGCATAGAATTATTTCAAAAGCCTATTTAAGGTTTCTAGATCAGTAGCCTTTTCCATTTCATTTGAAGAGCCCTGAATCAGAAGAATTACAGCAATGTAGCAATGAGATTTGCACTTGCTGTTTTCCTGTAGAGCCATTGTATCATTCGTGCAACACTTTCTCTTACTAATGACCACTCAATTGGATTTAGCACTGTTAACAGCTAAACCATTATCTTAAATACAAGAATAGCTTGCTAAGCTTTCTCAGTTCCCATGCGAACATAATCGATACATCCTCAAGGGGAGGATCCTAGGTCACCACCCCAGTCTTGTAACTCTACTTGCTTAGATGGAAAAAAGCCAAGAGACAATGACAGTGAGGAGGAGGAAAAGGCCTTGAGCATCCAGGATACCTTATAGGGGGCCTGTGCCTGAAAGGTGGGACTAAGATGTGTGCACTGCCCTTTAAGTCACTTTCACAACCCTTTCACATTCATTGAAGCAGAGGGGGAAGGAAGAAAGAGGGTTCTACTGAATACTATGGAGACCCCCCCCCCTGCATGGGGGCACAGCACCCAGAGAAGGATGAATCATGTCCATTTTAAATAATGAAAGGCCAAGGGTTTGGGGTGTTGTGGTTTTTTTGGTCACACAGTAATCAGATTTCCCATCTTTCATGTGGTCTCTCATCTTGATATTTCATTGACTACGTATCAATGGATGGCCTGCAGTCGCTGTCATTCTGCATTAGGCTTTCTTGTGTGTCCTTTCATCCATACTAGGCACAGCCACTTGGTTCTCTTTGATCTCCACCCATGAGTTTAAAGCCGCTAATGAGAGACAATATCTCTACATGTAATCAGCTACTCTTTATAGTGAAGGCCTTGAAAGATGACCTGATGCACTTGAGTATGATAGAAAAGATTAACACAACACGGTACGTCAAGAGCTATGAAATAATTTTTCACTGGTTCTTTCCTAGCAACAAACAACCCCATTCTTTCTCTCTCTCCTTTCAGATCTTTCCTCAAAACCCATTTCTTAACCGTTTATACCTTACATTTTCAAATCTCCAAAGACAGCTAGTAACAAACCAGAATCTCTCTCACACACGCACATGGGTTGTATGTAAGCATATGTATGTATTTGTTACTAACACAGAAATATATGCAATAGTCAAATAATTACAAAGTTACAATAGCCTTCATATATTTTTTAAAAATGTAATAACCAGGTAAAAATGGGATCTTGACAAGACAATTCATTCTCCTTTGTTTTAAAAGCTTTTCACAGCCTTCTTAAAATTTTAGCAGAGGACATGCAGCCATTTTTCAAGGATGCTGTACAGTCAGTGAAGCAGATCCTGCACTGACTATGGCTTCATCCTGGAAAACCACCAATGCTCCTTCCAACTCTATAATCTCACGATTCTAAATCCTGTTGGTAAAGTCCAGGATTCTCCAGCTTTTATTTTCTAATTCCCTTCCCTTTTCACTGTTTCTTTTGGACCACTGTGAATAATTACTGTATCAGTAACTTGAAAGTGCAAGTTGTAACAGCATTTTCACCTTTTGAGCTTCTCTTGCGTTATCTAGGTGTACATCTGATTAGCCTGGTTATCAATAAAGGCTTAAATAGGCATTATTAGTGGGAATGAGCATTCTGAGCAATGTAGCCTTACATCTTAAATTATAAACAGCTGGTTTAAAATATGTGTGATAATTGTATTTAAACCCAAGTTGTTTATTTGTTACGCACCTGTCAGGATCCAGTCAAATTTAACTGCTTTGTTTAGTTGTACTTTGGTTCTGTTGGTTTCAATGAAGGAAATGAAACTGTTTGCACCATTCATTTAGAGGCACTATAACTGCATTTCTGCAGGTGGACGGTGTTAGGTTTAAATCCCCGACATCTCCAGTTAAAAGCATTGGGTAGTAAGTAGCAGGGGACCAGAGACTGTGAGACCCTCTTAAGTTTCCAAAATCCTGCAAAGCCATGGACGGTCAGAGTAAAAGACAAGTGGGCAAGATGTACCAATAAGTCCTTGAATATAAAGCAGGATTATTCACTTTGTAGGCCCAGAACAAGAGGCTGCCCAACTGCATAGGAAAATTAAAGTAACCACAAGAAAAAAAGGGTGGGATGTCGCCTCCAACCCATTTATTTATTTGTTTACATTTATATGCCACTATATCATTAAAAACAAAGTGGTTTACAATAATCTCTCTAATAAAAAGCACTTAAAATATTTAAAATCAGAGACCATCTACTATTATGAAAGCCAGGGCCGTCTTAAGCATATCCAGCGCCATGGTGCAAAGATCCCCCCGGCCCCCCTCCCCTGTTTCCCAGAGTTGTCCGACCCTCGCGCTGCTGCTCCGGGCTGCTCGTGCACGGCCGAGCATTGGCTCCCATGGCGGGATCATGGTGTAGGGCTGGGCCAGCCAGGCACGATGGGGGTGGCATGGGAGGCAGGTGGGGGTCTTGTACGGGTGGGGACAGGCGAAGTGGGCTGGGGTGTCCATGTCACTGCAGCAGAGAAGCGCACTCACTCAGCCACAGTCTCACCGTCCTTGCTTGGGGAGGAGAGAGTGTGACTGGGAGGGGATCGGGCAGGGGAAGGAAACGCGGTTTGTGTGAAGGAGTGCAGAGGTGGTGGGGGCAGTGGGAGGAGGCAGGCCCCATGCAAGGCGGTGGAGAAGCAGGGGAAGGAGTGAGGGGCGCTGGGGGCAGCAGTTGCAGCGTGTAGCCTCAAGCGCGGGGATCTTTTGAGGTAGAGTGCACGGGGGGAGCAGTGGTAGAGTAACGTTTATTATGCGCAGAGCTTGGGATGCAAGCACACACCATGGAGCTGAGGAGGTGGTGTGGCGTGGAGCCAGCGGAGATGTTCTGGACTGTGGGAAAGCATCCAGAGCCTTCCCGCCTCTGACGGGCGCTGGAGGCATGCAGGCACCCAGCCCCCGCTCCACCTCACTTACCTCCCCACCCTCCCCTCCCTTAACTCTCCGCCTGGTGCCCTCCAATGCTTGGCGCCCTGGCTCGCCACACCACTCCGCCCAATGGTAAAGACGTCCCTGATGAAAGCACATATTCTCAACTGCCTGACTAAGCCTGGAGGAACACAAAAGTTTTTAACAACTGTTCAACAGTTGAAATGGAAGATGCCTGCTGAATCTCTGTTAGCAGAGTACAGTACTACATTCCACTGGAGACAATGTTTAAATCTACCATTATCCATTACTACAGTGCCTATATTTAGTCAAAAATGCTTTGTTACTTAAGGCAAAACAGCATAAAGTCTCTCTCCACCTCGCCACAACTCCCCAAATGCGTAACTAACAAGTTGCTTTCATGACAAATCAGCTGACTGAGGTGACTGGCTCTGTGTAAGGCAACTTTCTATGTTTTTGCATTGAAATTAAAGAAGTCTGGAAAGTGTTTAACTTGCAGATCATGCCTTTAGATGCTGGCTTCCTCGTCAGTCTCTTTCCTTATTTGCTGCCAGGAGCCATGTTAAAGTTTGCATTTTTTTAAAAGCAATCAAATGAAATGGTTTGTTTAACAAAATGAAATATGGCCAAGGTGATACCTATCAAATTTACTGTAAAGCTGTAGTTATTACTGCTTTTTAAAGATGTGGGCAAGTGATTTTTGCCACATAACCATTATTTATGTTTTTCTATACCCTCTTTAGAGGTTCCTAGAAGAGGGCAGTAAAATGAAAGGTACTATAGAATTAGTGATTGTTTGTATTAGGCATGTGTGAAAGGAAGCGGTATATTTAACACTTACCACATCATATGTATGTGCCGTTGCCAAATGTAAAAGACAAACAATCTGGTTTGGTGTACAGAGAGTTAAGCTCTAATGAATGTTATGAGGAAATTAACTTTACCAAAAAAATAAATAAAAAAAAATCTAGAAGTGGTGAGGGCATGTGGTTAATTCACACTCTTGAGACAAAAATCGGGTGGTTGTCACCATTTTATCCAAAGAATAGTTGCTGCAAGATCTGAACAGACAGTTGTGCTTATTTCCAATAAAAAGAAAAAACAAAAGAATTAGAAAAGTCTTGTGTTATGCCTGACGAAAATAATACCATAAATTATATTGTTTCTTGAATGAAGTGACTTGTCAGTAGGTAGTAAAAAACAAAATGCCATAGAAAGAACTATAATAAAGAGGACATGGAAAACTATATGCCTGGTCTACTACTAGACTCCACCAAGTCTTTTGAAAATTAGATTAACTTGGGTTTATTTTTCCATATACAACAGCCTGACAAAACGTGTTCCCCATCTGGATGCCTCAGAATTAGTGGGAGGGTGATTCTTTCCTAGACTGGTTGCTCATATACGTATCACCGAATGAGAAAAGTTTCATCAGGAAACAAGGCACAGATCAGCATAAAAACAGCATATGCTAATTTATGTGTATAAATGCAAAATTTAGAAAAATGCTATAATTTAAATAGAAATACAACACATCTCACCATAGTGGCTGGCTTGTCTTTTGATGGACAGCTTCAATCCCCCTGTTGTTGTAGCTCCGTCTGAGTTCTGTTGCCAAGCAAGCAGGGACAAGGAGTCTCTGAAGAACTTTTGCCTGAGAGAAGAATCCACATACAAAGCCCAACAGTCCAGAGGTCAGGGAATTCAGATGATCGCAGAGCCCAGGGTCCAGTCCAGAGATCAGCTAGTTCAGATAATCAGAGAGTCTAGGGTCCAGCAGGAAGCAGCAAGGTAGGGCTAGGAACTACAGGCATTGTTTCCAGCATCTGACTGCTGCTGAGACCTCTGTTTAAGAAGGCCAGAGGCAGCTGGTTCTCATCAGTACCAGGTGCCTTCTCCCCTGTGAAGGCTGAGTCCACAACCTCTTGAAGGTCTTGAGCAGTTCTGCTTTCTCTGCCACTCAACAGCATTTCGCCATCTTCTCCATGCAAAGGACCTACTACTTGCTTGTTCTTCCTCTTGTTTCAAATATAGCCGAAGAAACCTTTTATTAATTTTAATGTATATTGCCAGCCTGAGCTCCTTCTGAGCTTTGGCCTACCTCACCTCCTCCCTGCAATTCCACCTCCTTAATATAAAACTTCACAGGTTTAATAGCTTGAGTGCTGTTGTGCTCATAGCCTGCCTTCAGGTTCCCCACTATGCGAAAGGGATGCTGGACTAGATGGGCCATTGGCCTGATGCAGTGGGCTCTGAGTTATGTTCTTTGAGGACATTTAGAAGCCAAGAGCACCATTAAGGGAGGGCAAAGATTAGTCCCCCCCACAACTGTACTTTAGATTACAGTAAGGCCACAGCTTACACATATTTAATGTGTGCGTATTCAGCTTTATGCACTTGGCAATCTCCCCCCCCCCAAAACCCCTAAAATTAAAAGGGGGGTGGAAAGGGGGCAGGCATCCAGGAAGAATGACTTTGGCAATTCCACCCACCATCACCCCCATTGTGTTTTGACTTTATGTGTAATCCCAGGAATGTAACCCCTGCATAAATTGCAGGTTTACAGCACATGCAAGTAATATTCTGTGGGGTGAATTATATCTTTGGCCAGCTCACTAGGTCTACACATTGAGAGACTGCTGACACCAGAGGTTAAATGGGCCCATGTGCTAGGTAAGTTATAAAGTCCCTAGGAACCTTGAATATTTTCCTCCACTTGGATAATCTGAATTTGTACTCCCAATAGTCCACTTTCTTCTAGACCGATAATTATTCTGGATCCCCTTATGTACATATATGCACATACTCATGTACACACTTTGCTGTGTCACAGAGCACTACAACTCAACCAACCCACAAACATTTTCTTGAATGTATCTGAATGACACAAGTACATTCTGGGCTAAACACTAGTTATCCCAGTGGATAGACTGGGTATACCTCAGACTCAAAGCTGACTATCTGGCATTCATTCTGTACATGTAGGAATTATGGTTGAACAGGCCTTTATTTGACCATCACCTCAGCAACCACACCAGGATTTGCCATGGGCCACCTGGCATGCCCAGGCCCCAACCCCAGATCTCTTAACACCACAGCTTAGTCCACTAGCCACTGAAAGAACCGCACTGATCTACAGGCTCAAAGCACAGCTGATCTCATTTATTGAGACCTTCAAGGAGGATACTTTCTGTTGAACGCTAGAGGTCACCAAAGCCTCAGATACTGTTAAAGCCCTGGTAGGAAGACAAAGGTTCCCTCTGGTAACTCTGATTTTGGCTGTTACTGTAAAGTCTTTGGGCACCTCAAATTAAGGACACTGAATAGCTCAGGGCAATTCCTTCAAGCGCTAAGTACCTGAAAGGCACCTCTCCCTCTCTTTCTTTTGAAAGAGATAGGTGTTTGTGTTTCGTGAAAGTATGATTTATCAGCCTGTCTTGATACCCAAAAGCTCTTTGGCTGATACCTGGTGTGTTTGAATTCTGAGTAATGTTGTTGTGACAGAACCACATAACACCCAGCCATGTTTCAAAGGAGTCAGCATGGCATATTTCAATAAAGAAACATCTCTCTTCTACTCATTCCACGTGAGGCATGTGAAGGCATCCGTGGAACAGAACATTCAGGAGGACATTTGAATGAGAGACCAAACACCTTTTCATATCTGGGGGATCTGGGAAGGAGGAATGCTCTGGGTCTCCTGTATGAAGAACCTGTGAATGATAAGAAGCCTTCAAAGTGTGTTTTTGTGTATGTGTTACACACACGCACACACATATACTTTTTTAAATAAAAAATTCTTTACAGAAAACGAATCTATCCTTTAATTATCCTCCCTAATTGCGACTTTTTATTTGCTTAATCAGAAAAAAGAGACAAAAATCCACATGAAGGAAACATTTATTTATTGTGTGCCACATGAAGAGCCCAATTCAGTGAGGGAGCTCTTTGTATATAAAGCAAACTGGTCTCATGTTTATACAGATGAGGTTGCTGCAAACCTACAGTAAGTCTTTAGTTATTATCATCAACTAATAATCCCAAGAGGGCAATTAGGGATTTTGCCTCTTCAACTCACCTACAGCACATGACACATGCAAAGAAACCACGGTGATCTATCCATCCATCCACCCAACCACCCGCTCTTGCTCTCTCCCCCATCCACACACGAATACACACACACACACACACACACACACACACACATATATATATATTCAAAATAAAATCCACACAAGCACTCAGTCCTTTTAGCTATTCTATTATTATTACTGCTTGCTTCCCTTTCCCCCCAGTTCCAACCAACTGGAACAGATACAAATGCTCTGTCCAATATGAGATCATACTACCTCAGACTTCATATCAAAAATTGCTTACTTGAACACTGTTTTGGCCATCTTCCTGATCTGCTAGCACTCCTCGTGCAGGGAGACCTTGATGTGGAGTTTCAGATAAGTATTCCTCTATGCCAGTGTGGTGTAGTGGTTAAGAGCGGTAGTCTCGTAATCTGGGGAACCGGGTTCGCGTCTCCGCTCCTCCACATGCAGCTCCTGGGTGACCTTGGGCCAGTCACACTTCTTTGAAGTCTCTCAGCCCCACTCACCTCACAGAGTGTTTGTTGTGGGGGAGGAAGGGAAAGGAGAATGTTAGCCGCTTTGAGACTCCTTAAAGGGAATGAATGGCGGGATATCAAATCCAAACTACTACTACTACTACTACTACTACTACTACTATTCTTCTTCTTCTTCTTCTTCTTCTTCTTCTTCTTCTTCTTCTTCTTCTTCTTCTTCTTCTTCTTCTTCTTCTTCTTCTTCTATATGCAGAATTCCTCTAACGTTTTTGTTTTTTAATTACTTGAGATGAAAGTAATAGAAAGCTGCCTCTGAATGTATATAACTACATATACATGCCACCTCCTCTGGTGGGGATGTTGGGATTTTGGTAACCCATACAAGAGATCTGTCACTTCATATGGGGCCAAACTGCACGTGGCCATAAAGGTGCTTGCATTTTAACATGCATGCTTACTTAAATGCACTGGAGCCGATGCAAATACCAACTTTAGAGGAGAGATTTTCCTTAGGACTGCAGCATGGGAGGAAAGGGTTAAATCGCCACCCCCATCATACCTCTTGTGATCCCTGTAATTATCAGCTGCCCCAGCTAAAGCTGTTTGCATTTTAACAAACCTGCACATTAAAAAAGAATAGGCATTTGACAAGAGGAAGCTATGCTGATGTCTTTGTTCCTGCGGGGTGTATAAGAATTGAGGGCTTCCCCCATCCACTGTGCATCTTTCTTTCTTTTTTGCTTTCTTTTTTGCATGTGTGCAAGGATAGCCAAGAAAGGAAGAATCGGTTTAGATTCCTCTCATCTCAGCAAGAGGTAAAAAAGGAATGATGACAATTTAGCACACATTCTTCCCAGAGAACATTCTGTCACAGCAGGGGAAACTGAAGTCACCTGATGGATGTGGTTAACAGATAATTAAAAATCTGTTACATTCTCCACACAAAGCAAAAACCAAAGACCTTATTCCACTTGTGTGTGAGTTTGTGCAACCTTTGGACCAATGTACAGAATGAAAACAGGTACAGAACCTCGCCGTTATTGCATTACATGAATTCTCGCAGAAGAATTCAGAAACTTCAGACTCATTTGTAAAAACTGCACTAGTATAGCTGCTCTCCTGCTAGCCAACCTACTTGTCTAGCAATCTAACTGCTGGGGGTTCTGTTAAATGTTGTAATATGTGGCAGACACATAGCAAGTGCCATTTCCTAGCTCACCCTTGTGGAACTCCCTTTCTGAAGAACTATGGAAGGTCACTTCAGTGAAGGCTTTCAGATTTGCATTTAAGAACCATTTGTTCCAGTCTCTCTCTCTTTAACAATGTTTTGATTCTGAAGTACTTTAATCTATGGATTCTTGAGTTTTGATTCTTCCTCATGAGTTTGAATTATTAACCACTCAACTGGATCTACTTTAGTTGTATGGCACTTGTGAGGGTTCCAAAACAATACATCATCTAACCTATGTGGATATATGTGTTCCAATACAATATACAGGGTGAGTCTTTTAAAAGAGGCCCTGTGGAAGATGTGTACTCTGTATCCATGGGGCCTCTTTTAAAAGACTCACCCTGTATCATTTAACCTATAGGATTAGACCAAACACTCACTAGCTTTGGGTATAACAAGTACAGCAACTGTTTATACCAGAGGTGGATAAAGCTGTGACTGTTCAGTTGGACTTCCATAACCATTAGCCATCCTGGTTGAGATTGATGGAAGCTGCAGTCCAGTAACATCTGGAGGACCACTGATTACTCCACTTCTGGCTTTATACCCTATAACTAACATAAATACTAAATTCATTTAGTATTACTACAGCTGTCTAGTTATTCCTTCTTCTTAGACATGGCTAGCTAAAAGAAGAGTTTCAGTATATTAGATAGAGGGGGGTATCTCAGATTTGTTATTAAAGACGTGCTTTGTAACATGAATTTGCAGCAACGAACATAAAACCAAAAAGCTTTAACATTCAGGCAAATGATATCACACAGTTTGGATTCATGCATGTTTTCATTACAGCCGCCGCCATTTGACTTTGAACTTCATTTCACTTTGAGGTATAGTGCACAGGGATTTTTTTTTTAAAAAAATGTTATGCGAAATACAAAGTTAAATAAAAATGTTGGTGTGGGGTGTGTAGGGAATATTACCCTTGGAATAAGAAAAAATAACTGGACACGGTGCGGTATTTATTTTCACAACTTTGTTTAAAGTAGCACATTGCTGTATGGTCACAGCGTTTTAAGTGTGTTGCTATACTTAAAACACTTCACATCAGTGCATTATTTATGATGGTATAAACACAGAGAGACGCAGGAGAGTCATTTTTCCATGGCATCCAAGGAGACAAATGGAAAGCTACAGCTATTGGAGATCTGTTATATGAGTCGTCTGAAAGGTGTAAATAAATGCACTGCTGTAGGCTGCAGTCTGCAAAACCGTAAACAGCCAAGAACGAGAGAGTCATTAACTGAGGGAAAACACGCTGAGCAGGCAGGAGTCCAGGAAAGGCCAAAGCTTGGCTAGGTGAGCTGGCTGGCTTTTCAGCACTATTGCTGAAGCAGCATTAGAGGCTGATGGATGGATAAGCTGGACAACCTAAAATTGAAGGGAGGACATGGTTTGATTCATCGGTGAGCATCATCATTTGGGTGGCCACTGTGAGAACAGGATGGCAGGTTAGATGAGCCATTGGCCTGAGCAGCAGGCTCCTCTTATGTTCAGATGACGATGACGATGATACCTAAGGATGATTCCCTCCCACAGGCAACAGTGGAGAAGTCAGAGAGGAATAAGTTGGGTGGCAACTAGGGATGCCAGGGAATTGTGACAAAAACAGAAACACAAGCACAATTTGCCAATGTTCACTTACTCATCCCTGATCTGGAATGAAAATCAATACAGCAAACACCAATCAGCATTCACTGTTGTTGTTATTTTCAGTCCGCAAAGATACGTAATTGATCATGGTCTCCCCCACCCTATTTAAATTGTGCTTCCTTTGCACTGAAATGAGTGCTGTGGAAATAATTATGCCATTGTTGTTGTTTAGCTGTTTAGTCGTGTCCGACTCTTCATGACCCCATGGACCAGAGCACGTCAGGCACTCCTGTCTTCCACTGCCTCCCACAGCTTGGTCAAACTCATGTTCGTAGCTTTGAGAACACTGTCCTACCATCTCGTCCTCTGTCGTCCCCTTCTCCTTGTGCCCTCAATCTTTCCCAACATCAGGGTCTTTTCCAGGGAGTCTTCTCTTCTCATGAGGTGGCCAAAGTATTGGAGCCTCAGCTTCATGATCTGTCCTTCCAGTGAGCACTCAGGGCTGATTTCCTTAAGAATGGATCGGTTTGATCTTCTTGCAGTCCATGGGACTCTCAAGAGTCTCCTCCAGCACCATAATTCAAAAGAATCAATTCTTCTGCAATCAGCTTTCTTTATGGTCCAGCTCTCACTTCCATATATCACTACTGGGAAAACCATAGCTTTAACTATACAGACCTTTGTTGGCAAGGTGATGTCTCTGCTTTTTAAGATGCTGACTAGGTTTGTCATCACTTTTCTCCCAAGAAGCAGGCGTCTTTTAATTTTGTGACTGCTGTCACCATCTGTAGTGATCATGGAGCCCAAGAAAGTAAAATCTCTCACTGCCTTCATTTATTCCCCTTCTATTTTCCAGGAGAGGTGATGGGACCAGTGGCCATGATCTTAGTTTTTTTTTATTTTGAGCTTCAGACCATATTTTACGCTTTCCTCTTTCACCTTCATTAAAAGGTTCTTTAATTCCTCCTCACTTTCTGCCATCAAGGTTGTGTCATCTGCATATCTGAGGTTGTTGATATTTCTTCAGGCAATCTTAATTCCATCTTGGGATTCATCTAGCTGTATTAATTATACCATTAATTACGCTAAATCTGTAATGTAGATAAATTACATAGATAATTGCATAACATACATTAAATAGCAGACAACAAGATGAATAATGTAGTATTTAGCAGAAACTAAACTGCAGTGGAATGAAAACAGAGCTGATTGTGATGAGGACAAGTCAGAATAGAAATCACTTCCTTCTTCCATCCCTAGTGGCAACAGCATTCCTCTCTCTCAGACTAAGGCTCCCCGGGAGAGGCTACAACTGGATGGTCAACCAAAGTGAAGAGGTAGTACAGTAAGGAAGATGGAACCGACCATCTCTCTCCCATACTCAGCCTCATGCCAGTACCTGAACATCAGGGTGTCATGTTGGTCTGTATGAGAATCTAATCAGTTGACATTGACTCTTGCATTGTTTAAAAGTAGCAGAGGTCTCAAACCAGAGTTTCTAGCAGTGAGTCTCAAATGCCTTGCTCTCTGCATCACCATGGCCGATTGTTAGAGGATGGAGGTCCCAGCCTGCTCTATTCAGGTAGTCAAAAGTGAGTGTTGCAGCTACCAGATGGTAGGGCAAACATAAATTTCTGAAACCTTAGATCCAAAGAACATGGTCACATAATTTGTATGGAGGCTGTACTATGACAATAGCCATGTAAGGTAACTTTGTAGGCTGCAGTCAAAGGAGAGAACTACACCAGACTAATGTTCAGTAGCTCAGTGAGAGAGCTTAGCTGTTAGCCTCCAGTGGAAATCCACGTGCCACATATGAAATTAACTAAGCAACAAACGACTGTGTTAATGGCCACCTACAGCATAAAGAACAGTGGAAACAAGGGTATTATTTCTGCTTCTTTGGCAATCATGGCACTGCTGGTAGACATTATCCTAATTTAAAGCATTTTGTTCCCATGCCAGAGTTCTTTCAAGTGGTCTTTGCATGGAAAACAATCATCGTATTTGTGGCGCAAAAAAGTTTAACTGGTTAATATGCTTTTAAGGTTTGTAATGGGTTGTAAATTATACAGGTTAAGCAGTTGTTGTCACACACTCAGGGTTTTAATGCTTAAGAATAGAGATGGAGAATATGAAAAGCCTTAGATCAACCCCAAAATTACCATGAAAAGAATGGCCAGCTTGACAGAAATCGGTCTTAATCCAGCTGAAGTTAGTGATGGCTTAAGTCCTACTGAGGCTAATGGGAACTGAGTGAACCATGATTAAATTGTTCCATTAGTTTCAATGCAACTTAGTCACAACCAATGTTTGCTGAATTGGCAACAATGGCCGCAATCGCAACTATAGTTAGGCTTCTTAAAATCCATTGAAGGCTATGGGATTTACTGCTGAATGTGTGGGCAAGCAGGAGGCGAAGTGGTGGGTTCTTCACCAGTGGAGCCTAGTGGAAAGCCCCTAAAGAGTGGGGCTTACGTAGCAAGTCTGGGATCCACTGCATCCCAAGCTGGTCTTACTGCTGTTGTACAATGATAATGGGCTTGATTGTCCTGGCTCTCCCCTCTCTCCTGTTGCTATGGTGGGTAGCCTGGCGGTGGATGCCATAGTGCAGGGGTCCGTAACCTTTTTCAGCCATGGGCTGGTCCACTGTCCCTCAGACTATATTTTAAAGGGGGGGGGGGAATGAACAAATTCCTGTGCCCCACAAATAACCCAGAGATGCTTTTTAAATAAAAGCACACATTCTACTCATGTAAAAACATGCTGATTGCTGGACCATCCGTGGGCTGGATTGAGAAGGTGATTGGGCCACATCCGGCCCCCGGGCCTTAGGTTGCCTACCCCTGCCATAGTGGCTCCCCTGATCTGCAAAGTCCTACTGGCAGCTACTGCTGCTAGTGGTGGTAGTGGAGGAGGAGGAGGAGGAGGAAGAAGAAGAAGATGATTTGGGTTGCACCCTTAAGCAGACTATGCAGAACTGCAATCAAGGTAAAACTGCCAGCCATGGGCAATTATTTCTGGTACAGAATAACAAATCTGAGTGACCGCAGTGGATGGGAATGTAGTAGACTCTCCAGAAAGTTGTGACTGTACAAAGGAACTAAATCATTTTCAAATTTATACATTTTAGGTGATACATGTTTAGATTAGGATGCTTGGCATATTTTCATGCTTGCTATATGTTCATTGTACCACCAATGCTTGCATCACAGGGGATTATTAATTTCCTCATAGTTCATAGTGTGATACATTTGAGGTTCTATTATGATTTTGAACGACAACAACAAAAAAGATTTTTAATAACAACAACAGTAGTGTGAGGCTTTACACGGCCATATAATATATGCTTCATTCTCTTGTACACAAATGTATTGCAAAAACTGTATCTTACTTCTTATTTCCGTCATAACTTGCTGCCAAAAGACTTCTCTTCTGCCCTTTGTGAGGTGTTCTGAAGTACTCAAACCTTGCACATTAAATTTACCAGTGTGACAAACGTACAATGAACTATTGGTAGTGTTGCCATATTTCAAACAGTCAAAATCCGGACAGAAAAGTTGCTGAGCTGCTTCTGACTGCAGAATTCCGCCTATGTCCAGGAAATTCTGGACATATGGCAACCCTATTATTGGTTTATTTATATAGTTGATGATACACCTGTATACCTGAAGGAGCGTCTCCACCCCCATCGTTCAGCCCGGACACTGAGATCCAGTGCCAAGGGCCTTCTGGCGGTTCCCTCATTGCGAGAAGTAAGGTTACAGGGAACCAGGCAGGGCCTTCTCGGTAGTGGCGCCTGCCCTGTGGAACGCTCTCCCACCAGATGTCAAAGCAATAAACAACTATTTTACTTTTAAAAGACAACTGAAGGCAGCCCTCTTTAGGGAAGTTTTTAATGTCTGATGCTGTACTGTTTTTAATATTCAGTTGGAAGCAGCCCAGATGGGCGGGGCATAAATAATAAATTATTATTATTATTATTATTATTATTATTATTATTATTATTATTACACTTGAAAGGCCATTCCTTTCAAGTAGTAGGCCATTCCCCTCCAATATTTGTCCAGATTTGTACTTCCTTATCTCTTTATCTGATCAGAAGTGTTGTCATACTTTCCTAAGTGCATATGCAGTTAACAGTTATTGTTAACAGACATGGGATATCATTTTAGTTTCTATATTAATATATTATTGTTTCAAATTGTGTTTTAAGCTGATATCACCAGGACCTTGGGAAGCTGACTGCAATTCCAAGCACACAACTGGGAGTAGGCACCTCTGCATGTGATGAGACAAACATACTAAATAATAGGATTGGGTTGAAGTGAACTAATTTTTTCAAAAGCACAGTAACTGTAACATTGAAGTCATATTTGTGAGAAGTAGATATGACTGAAAAAGAACATATTCTTTCCTGAATTTATAAACTGTGCTTCAGTAGAAGACTCCCAGGGCAGTCCCTCCGCCCTTCCAATTTGCAAAATGTAGGAATTCCAAAGGTCAGAATTTTGAGAATGTCATTGAACGTCTTTGTAGACAATTCCACATATCACACTGATGCTCACATGAGCCATCAAATGAAAAGGCTAGGTCATAATCACCCTTTAACATGGACACAAGGTGTGGTCTTAGGCAATATCTCAACCTGAGTTTCAGATCTGTCAAATGGGGATAATAGTAGCTTATCAAATGAGGTTGTTATGGCGCCAAAACACACACTGAAGATCTACAACCAATCTATAAGATGTTACATTGGTAGCAGTGCATGTAATACATTTTAACTACAGTGTAATTTTAGGGTCTGACTATGCAACCAGCCACTAATACTGGTGTAACGTAGTTGTGATTCCTTCCAGAAGCAAAATAAGATTGGCACCTTATATCATATGTGGTGGGCATGTAAGGTAGTAAAAGAATTTTGGGAGATGATACATAATGAACTGAAAAAAATGTTCAAAATAACTTTCCCTTAAAAACCCGAAGCTTTTCTTTTAGGAATCCTAGATGCCGAAATTCCAATGGATTAGAAAAGACGATTTATGTATGTGATGGCTGCTGCTTGGATGTTACTAGCCCAGAGACAGAAAGAAGACGGAGTCCCTACCAGAGAAGAATGGAAGATTAAGTTGATGGAGTATGCTGAATTGGCAAAATGACCAGATAAATCAGAAATCAGGAAGACCAAAATTTTAACAAGGCAGTGGCGTAGCATGGGGGGTGCAGGGGGGCCCGGCCGCACCAGACGCAACATCTGGGGGTTAGGGTTAGGGGGTGCAAATCCATGGGTTAGGGGGTGCAAATTACTTGCCTTGCCCCGGGTGCTGACAACCCACGCTACGCCACTGTAACAAGGAATGGGGAAAATATACAATTTACCTTAAAAACCACTGCAAACAATTAAAATTATTAGTAGGATTGGAATAACACTTGTAGTTTAAATGTTGATTTTTGGGTACAATGGAGATTTAAAAGATTCGTATTAATAGACAATATGCAGGAGGAAAAGGTTAATATAAGGACCCACAAAGGGGAGGAGGGATGTTCAGGAGATTCTTTGCAATTCTCTTCCTATGTCAGTGGTTTCATAATTATTTGTAAATTTTTAAAATCTGAAAAAACTAAATAAAATTTTTAAAAAAGAAACAGCAAAGTAAGACCAGGTGAAAAAGTTCATTTAGTAACACTGACAAGACACCCCTAAAGCCCCCACTGCAACTCTGTTACCAGCACACATCACAGCATTATGAACTAACAACTTGCCCACATCAGCTAACACACAGTGCAGGGGAGATAGATGCAAGGCAAGATATGAAAGAAATCAGGCTTTGAGGAAGGATTTCCCCTCCTTGGTGGGTCCCTTCTCCTTTGCTTACTTCCCTTGATTATTCCATCCCTCCCCAGTTTTAGCCACGGTGTTGATGTTCCTGTTAGGTGCTTGTGTCTAGAGCCTTGAAGCAGAGTACACATAAAAACCCTGAAAAGATAATTGTTAGCAACATGCCTATCATAGTTTGTTATTTGCCCTTGTTCTGTCTGTTGTTGGTGCAAATATAGCTTCCTTTTGTTTTGTTTTGTTATGCACAAAGTGCCCTTTCAGCAGACGTCCCATCACCCAAGTTTCAACCTGTGTGCTTTATGTCTACCAGATATGAGAATAGGGTGAGATAGACCATGCCTCACTGTCCAGTCGTTGGGGCTTTGCATTTACACTGCTGTTGATACGTTGTGATTGGTTACAGAGTTAGTGAGAATCTTTTGCTCCATTGTGGCCCTAAGGTTGGAGCAAGATGTGGGAAAGAGTTGTTTGGGCTCCCTGCTGACCTAAAGGGGAGCTTTTAACCTGCCCCACCTCTTTGCCAGACACAACATTACATCTGAGATGGAGGCAAACCCATTCTGTGCACGAACTTGAGAGATGTCTGCTTGCTCATTGGGAAGTTTGTTTCACCTGTGATCCCACCTATCTGTAGTTTGACTGGTTTTGCCCCTTGAGCCAGTTAACATCACTGTTATGTCATGCTGATGCAACACTGTGATGGTATGTCTTTGGGTTCTGACAATGGAAGTAAATTCAGTAGCACTTCTATCCATATCCAGCAGGTGAAGCTTGGGAACTGAAGTGCCCTATTCTGCAGAGCAGAAAATGAGACCCAGAAGAACAATTGTCTGTAAATATATTGTGTATCATAATTAAGAAGAACATACAACACATTCTGAAACTAGTAGCACAGGAGTAGATAAACATCAGTACAATCCACTCATACATATTCAGAAAAAGCAGGTTGTTCTGATTAATCAAGGTATCCACAGGACTAAATATAACTCTTAAAAAAATGCACTTAGGTCAGTTTTCCTCTGAATATTCTAAACAGGATATTCACAGCTTTATGAGAACTAAGTGATCCAAAAAATTTCCAGCCGTGGAAATTAAATTCTGCACATTCCACTCTTTTTCCAGGAACTTCTTCAAAATTAATACAATATGCAAAAACAAAAAACAAAAAAACACACAAGGCCACCCTTAGGTTCATAATATGCAGGAAAGCTTATGAAAATGTCAAAGTCGTGCCTAGAACCAACGGCAGGAGTCCACAACTTGAACCATCTGTGTATCTGTCCCACCCATGTGTGCATTTCTGAATCTCTTTCTTGTCCATTGTGCACCTCTTGCCAACAGAATCCTGACCATAACCTGAAAGAAGTTCCATTCCATTCTATATTATATCCAATCTTTTAAAAAAGTGAAATGAGCAAATTTTCCCCAAAAAGCATTGGCCACCATCTTTGAATGTAAAGGAGCCTTCTTCACATTGCGACTCTTTCATATGCTACTCTTTCTCATTGTGTTGCATGGTGAGGACTTAGTTGTGCAAGGTGGTATAGAGCATGAGAACCTGTATCCTTCCAGATGTTGTTGGAATCCAACTCCCAGCAACCCCAGGCCCCGGGGTGACCTTCTTGGGGTGCAAGCCTGGGCAGGGTGTATGGAGGTCCTAGGCTGCCCAGACAAGAAGACACTCCCCCTTGGCCTCAGTGATGTGGTCGAAGGAAAAGCTTAGCAATACATTTGGCACCAGCTTGGCTGCAGAAATTGCCAGAAGGAAGTGTGCAAGCAGCCATCCAACTGTCTTAGGGTCTCCACTCCGGATTTGTGTAGGTTTTACTCCTTAGATCAGAGTTTTCCTTCTCCTAGATGGGCTATCTTCCAGATTGATGAGCCCCATCTGTCCCTCACTTCCCTCTACAGTGTGTGCAATAACCTCCTGCTTGACCAGTGGATGCAGTATTGGTCTCATCCACTCAATCCACCAGAGCCTGTATTCACATGCAGGGGAAGTCCTTAACTCACTGAGGGTTTAAGACCCCTTGGCTACCCTCACCTAGTTTAGCTGGCCAGTCAAAATCACTTCATCAGGGTGTGGCCACTGTTGCATGCAGACAGCTTCTAGGAGCCGCAGGTGAGAACCGAATGCAGGATGAGGACCAAAGGTGGACAAACTACACCAGGAGGAGCATGATATATCCCTCACCAGAGGTGCTATCCTAATACCCCAGCAACATCAGAAGGGCTATATCTCTAGCAGAGGAGGTGGTTGGATAGATGCATGGCCCCACCTTGCAGCAAAGGCTGCACTAGCTGATTGCTCAGCTGCTCTCAATTCCACATGTTTCATCACTGAAACAACTAAATGGCATAAAAAGTTTAACATTAGCAAATGTGTCCATGTTTTTTAAAAAAACATATTTATGCATAAAATTGAGAATAATCATTTGCAGTTCATGTCTCATATGTCCTCACCTGTACTTAGACTGCGTGCATATTATACCTTCAAGGCACATTCAAAGCACATTTCCCCCCCTCAAAGAATTCTGGGCACTTGCAGAGTTACAACTCCCAGCAACCCTTAACAAACTACAATGCCCAGAATGCTTTGAGGGGGGAAATGTGCTTTAAAGATATAGTGTGTATGCATTTGTCGTTTGGGATGCACTGGAGTAAGCGGTTCAGCAGATAGTGTGATCTTGCTGCATGCCATGCATTGTCCACCATTAGATAAACATAGAATGCCTAAACACATTGCAATCCTAGGAATGGAAATAAACTCAGTGTATTAAGCTGTCCATAAAGTTTATGGACTGTTCTGAACATCAGACATTTCTCAAATAACCAGACTGATTGCAGTTGCCCATGATTTTGGAACCCCAGTCCCCTGGCAGTTAAGAATAGTAATTATTTATTGACTGATCATGTGCCATTAAAATTCCTTTAAAAAAACAAACTCTGATGAAAGCAGGTTTACGAGCTTCAAGTAATTGAAAGGGAGTAAATAAACGTCATGTTAGAAAGTAACGATGGATTCAATACCAAAACAAAACCAACTAATGGGACTATTTTTAGCTGTTTTTACGGTATGTCTGTAAAATGCCTGGAGACTTTTGCAAAAGGTGATTCAAAAATTAATAAATAATAACAGCAGTACACTTGGCAACATTCTACACTTAAAAAAAAGAAGAAGCATGACAGGAATACAAAATCTGAGGAGTTTCTAGTTCCTCCCAGTGAGGCCCTGGATTGCACTGGGTGACAGCAAAACAGTTTCACCCTCATCTCCCCAAGGCAGCACAACGCAAGAGGAAGTGCAAAAAGTAGTTGACGGTGCTGCAGATGATAAGACACAAAGGTTTATTTTCCAGAGCTCCTCTCCAAGGAATCCCAAAGTATCCTGTGGGCCAGTAGTCTCTTTATTGGTGCACTTTCCTGTTACCTAGCCTGCATCTGAAATTGTAGCTTTCAGGTGAGAGAAAGAGGCAGCTTCTATAAGAACAGAGGAAGAACAGCCAGGTGGGGGCCACCCAGTAAGCAACCACTCTGCTGGAATGCATAAACTGTGCTGTTGTGGTGAGGAGTGCAGCAGGGACTTGGACACAGAGGGCTTCCGATATTTATAAGACAAAATGTCTTCTCTTTTATTAACTGCTTTATTGAGCATTTTCCCATTGGCAATATAACAATATCCAATAAAATACCATTTAAAAAAGCATCTCGACATGGTCCAGATATTAAATTCTAGACTTCCTCCTATCCCACAAACTCCACCTCCTTCCCAGGCGATTTGCTTTATGTCTTCTAAAGTTCATGTTGGACCACATGCAAGGACAATAACCAAATAAAACAGAAATCAGGAGATGGGGAAAATGCAAGCAGGGAAGTGGGGCAGATTAGTGACTGGCTAAGGTTTGCTATGGCAACTCTTTCTGCTAGCCAAAATTGTCTAGAAGACCATTACTTTGTTAAGATAGAGGTGCCATTGATCAGCTGCCAGTGCAATTAGTTTACAGACGCAACCTCTTTGAAAGCAACTTTCATTGATATAACGTGTCCATGTGATAAGTTCTAACTGGCTACATAAGGAACCTCTTCACCAACACCTAACATCAGTCATTCCACCCCGGTAATGTCAACCATCCCACAAAACATGGAAAGATTCTGTTTTCAAGAGCTTATGTTTTTCCACAGCCTGGGCAACAGCAGTTTATATATTTGCCTTTTCCATGTTTTGCCTTAAAGCATTTTCACTCAAGAAGCCTCAAGCACTTTTTGCTGAAATTATGTTGTGATGAAAACATATAGTGAGAAACCAGTGCCTTGTATTCTTTGTTAACTTGCGAAGTACAGCACCTCCAGACTGCCAGCATTTTGTGGGATTCAAGTGCATGCTGGGAAATATAGGTTTACACAATTAAAATGGATTGAACTGCAAAAAATCCAGTTTTTAAAAAGGAAGCAGGCATTTTTAGTTTGGAAAGTGATGAGGAATTACATAGAAAAGTGTGGAATGAACAAATGATTACCTGGAATATGTATAGACACCCCTGAATGCAGGAGGAATGCTCATTGTTGCAAAAACTCCCCACAAATAAATCAGAATGCATGTTCAATAAAGACAAGATATAACTGAACCTCCACATCAGCTTTATGCAGCCAAAACAGGTTGAATGTTTAATAAATAGGTCATCATGAGGGTCCTAAGTCTGTTGCAGCAGAAACAACAAACAGTCTTGTGGTACCATAATGATAAATTTATTACTGCATCAGCTTTCATGGACTAACAGCCATTTCATCAGATGCGCTATGAAAACAGATGTTTAAGCCATGATATTTTTTTCCATCTTTAAGGTGCCAGGCTGGTGTTTGAACTAGAAACACAATTATACCTTGAATTTGTGCACCAAATTTCTGCCCCCACCCTCAGTGTTTAATGGAGGTACTATATTACACAGCAAACAAGCTAATAAACAGAACATTGAAGGGGTGAATGAAAACAAAGGCCTCGTTTTGCTCAGCCAGCAATGGCCATACATTCACATAAATCTGGGTGTGGTGGGGAACCTTTTTTTCAGCATAAGGGCTGAATTCCCCTATGGATAACCTTCGGGGTGGGAGACATGCCAGCGGCAGATGAGGCCAGAGGCACAAAGTGGGTGGAGAAGCAAAAGTGGGTGGAATAACAGATGTGATTCTGACCTTTGTACTTTGCACAGTGCATTCT
Organism: Podarcis melisellensis; assembly: GCF_964234715.1. Classification (NCBI taxonomy): domain Eukaryota; kingdom Metazoa; phylum Chordata; class Lepidosauria; order Squamata; family Lacertidae; genus Podarcis; species Podarcis melisellensis. The sequence continues at coordinate 36,251,051 of NC_138541.1, forward strand.
GGTCACAGAGAGGTCAGCAGTCTCTACACTTATGCACACCTCTCCATCCACGCAGCCTAGAGGTACCATCATAGTTCAAGGCAAGCAGAAACAACTGAACAAGGCTTGTGAAGGCTGCACCCTTGGGAGAGCCCCAAGGACTGGACAGAGTGTCCCGGTAAGCCTGCACTGGGTCCCAGGCTTCCCCACCCCTCCCATAAATATTGAAGGCCCCATGTGTAAAATTACTCTTGGTCCTAGCTTGGAGCAATATTTTCAGCTGTGCTTTGTAGAAGCCTTTCCCAGCAAAACCACAGTTCTTATTTCAACACCAATTGAATAGATGTTTTCTACCCTGGTAGATGGACATACGCCTACTCAAACATTGAATTTGTGCACTTATGTCATCATGTGTCAGTTTTAGTTTGATGTGGGCATGTGTCTCCTGGAAATGGGCTGGCTTGTAAAAAAAAAAAAAGACATTGCAGGGGTGGGGGACTGCCACAGTTTTTTAAGGTGTTTTTTTTTAAGATTCTGGTTCTGTGCATATACCACACAGGCTAGTTTTGCCTATGGAGAACACCACCACATGCTCCAGAATTCATGTTGGAACTTCAGAGCTCATGTAACATTGCTATCCAATATGGAGTCATTAGAGTAAATTAGACCTAGAAACATCTAGTGTTGCCTAAGAACATCCTTCCCTAACCTGGCACCCTCCAGATGTTCTTAATTTTAACTCCCATCAGCTTTGGCCAGTGCCACTACTTTGACAGCACCTATGGGAAGAAGCATAATTTGGAAAACATTTTTAAAATGCTCCTTCCACCTTCCTATTCAAGTAAATAAGCATGTTGTTCAGTGTCCTTTGGTAGGTGTGCCAGCTTCTCTTTTTAGTTATTATGGGGACAAGAGCTCTGGAGATGAGTGTGGATGGAGTGGTCACCTCTGCTGAACTTAATGGAGAAATGTGCACATACAGGAGCTTTGCATAGGTTTGCCAGATCCCCAGAGATGACCTAAAATCTCCAGGTTTGCCTGGATACCTCAGACAGCAGGCTTGAATCTCCAGGTGAGCATGAGTACTGTAAAAAATAATAACAATCCAGGAGACCACATGTGCAGCTTGCAAGCTTCAGGATGGCAGGAGCTGGCTGCAAATTATTGCATAGTGTCTCTGCAGGGGGGAGTGAGCTCCTTCCCTTCCTCCTCCATCTCCTAATTAACCTCTATCGCTGCAAATTATTGCAAAGATTTAATGATATCACTGCAGCCCACTCCCATGACATCAGTGAGGCTTGGGCTCTGAAATCTCAGGATCTGGGATGCTCCTAACCTGGCAGCCCTATGTATGCGTCAGAATTTATATGGTGCTCTAGATGGATTATATACACTGGTATTCCTTTTCCTTGTTAGACCCCTGTCTTTTCATCTGTTTAATGGTATTTGTTTTTAACTTGCCTCCCAGCTAGCAATACAAAGAGGATGCTTTTTTCTTATGTTCTCAGAAATTCCAGATAAGTTGGGGACCATTATCTGCACACTCTTTCATGTGCATTTTTTCAACATTATTTTGGTTATACAATCTGCAACCAACAAGCCACAAAACAGGTTCATCCAATAATACCTTTCTCCTCAATGGCTGCTCTCCCCAGACCACCAAGGTTCTAGTTTGTATGTACAAAACCTGGGTTAAATTGCGGTATAACCACAAAATGTTGTGTGCTATTAACAGCAAGGCTCCGACGAATGACTGACAAACAAAATCTTAACACACTGGAAGCCTAGCCTTCCCACTCATAAACACATGTTGTTCATGAAAGCGGCTGTAACAGACTAAAGTAATCTGGAGCTTGAAGTTTTGCCTTAACTGACAAGATGATGTTTTACTAAATGGATTAAACAAGCAGTATAAATAGCTATGTCTGTATGAGTATGTGTGTGTGCATGTGTATGTTTGCACTTCGTTAAAAGAGGATGGTTAAATATGACATTATGTATATTTTGCAGATCTACATACTGAAATGATTTCTCTTCGCAACCTCTTAGTGTAGCAAGTTTCTCCCACCCCAACTATTCAGAGGATGATCTGTTACACAGTAAGGAGCTCTAATCAAGGCAGGACCAGGGACAGTTTTGTGGGTCTGCTACCATACAGCATTCAATGTAGACAGCTAGATGATTCTCAGAGCAGTTTCACACAAGACATATTAGGAGCTCATTTGATATCCTCTTTTGGCATTTATGACACATGTGGTCATCAGAGGTCAATATTGACGGGCAGTTGCCAAGGCCCATCTCTCAGCAAGGGCCCCACTACTGACCATCAGAGACCCCTGGCTCTCTTGCTGCTCTACCTGCAATCTGCTCATCCATTCTGTCTCTCTGGCCCAGGAGAGCACCAGCAAACAATAAGGAGAATGGCAGTTGTCCCTGGCTGTTCTTTCTGTTCTGTTCTTTCTCTCTGGACTGTGATGGAGACTAGGCCCAAAATAAGAGGGAGAAATAGTGGGTGATCACAGGGAGGAGAGAGGCCACTGTGGAATTTTGTCCAAGGCCCCCCCCCCCAAAAAAAAACCCCTAGAGCTGGCATTGAAGGTGATTTTTGTTAATGTAGGAGAGAGCAGCAAACGTTTCTGTGATTGTACATTCTAGCCAACGTAGGCTTTACAACTCTTGTGGCAGCATTTAGTATTTCATTGAAAATGACTGAAATAGTTATGTACATTTCTTAAGTCCACCTCGATTAGAAGGAGATCTTAGTTGTGTTTGAACTTTTGTCAAGTTGATTCACTTTGGTAGGTAATTGAAAGTAATCACCCTCTTAAATAAATCTTAGGAATATAGGAAGCTGCTTCATAGACGGATCATTGGGTTCCAGACATAGCTCTTTCCCAACCCTTCCTGGAGATGCTGGGGGTGAAACATTGGACCTTTTTCATATGTTCTCCCACTAAGCTTCAGCCCTATCTCTCCATCCTCCAGTGCAATCCTGAGCATCTTTATACAGAAGTGTATTAAGAGAGGTTTATTTTCAAGTAAGTGTGCAAAGGACTACAGCCTTGCTAAACTAATCCAATGAGTTTCAAATCAATTGACCAATTACATTTGCTTATATTTGTGCATTACCAAAGCAATAGTCTTGAGGAGAAAAAACATACTGTACTTTCTTTGCTTTTAGATGGAGCATGCATGTGCCTACATATCATACATTTAAAGACACTCATCCCAAACCTGAATCCTGGAAACTGTAGTTTACCCCTCACAAAGATACAATTCCCAGCACCCTTAACAAGCTACAGTTCACAAGCTTCTTGGGGTGAATGATCTAAATGTGGTTTAAATGTATAGGGCAGGCAAACTCAGCTCTCCAGATGTTTTGGGACTACAACTCCCATCATCCCTAGCTAACAGGACCAGTGGTCAGGGATCATGGGAGTTGTAGTCCCAAAAACATCTGGAAGGCCGAATTTGCCTATGTCTGTATATAGTGTGGGTACAGTCCAAGAGAGACTTTTCTAAGATGGGACATGCTACCTTCAGTTATCATTGTTACTTGTCTTAAGTTTATTCATTCAATATATTTCTAGCCTGTCTTAATAACACCCTCATCAAAACAATCCATTCGAACAATGTATCTAAAACCATATGTTGTCCAATTAATGGTGGGGAGGGGTGTCTTTTTTAGTCCACTGGAAAACTTTCTACTTGATTAATCAAACTAACCAAGTAGATTAGGTTGCAGCCCTACTTTCCATAACTTCAGTGAAATCCAGGCAAATAACGGCACCACATTTCAAGGAAGAAATACAGGGCAAGAAACAATCCATTTAGTTTAAGCATCTAGGAACTATTTCCTAGATATAGGAGGAGTTCATCGTGGAATGAGGGAGCCAAAAAAGCCATAATTCTACCAAGAGGCTTGGTAGTAGGCAGAGGACCTGCTTCTTTGCTTGATAAACTTGGCTATGACCTTTCAGTTCTGCTATCATCGGAACAGGAAGTGAAGAGAAGTTGGTGGTGCCAGAAAACCACACAAAGAAAATCGAAAGGCAGCCTGCTTTACAAATAAAGTGTCAGACTCTAGCAGAGAATTGAGTCAAGATGTTATTTGGAATGAAGTATGTGGTCAAGTGAGAGCCCTATTCACATGGTTGAAATAGGGGAAACTGAATGCAAAGAGTAGAAGAGAGATTGTGTCTGTTATCTCCACTCCCAAGCAGTGCCAGCTCCAGCTCCAGCTCCTACTAACCCCTCCTCCTTAATTGGGTCCTTTCTCCTCACCATTGCCATTCAGTATTTTTCTCGGGGGCCCAATCTTCACTACTGCGCAGGAGAGGGCAAGGGAAACAGGCCCTTGCTCTTTGTCACCATTTCCCCTGCTCTCCTCCATCTTCATGTCCTTGAAGAAGCAAGGGTAGATCTACTATGAAGCTAATTAAGCCTCAGGGCCCCTAATCCTGAAGGGGCCCCAGAAGTTACTTTAGCCTACATTGCTTAAAATGTTTGGGTCTAGTATGTTATGTACTGAAGTTCTCACCCTGGGCCAGCAGGGGGATACTGTAGATAGTTATGCAAATAAGGGATCGAAAGTGACGTTCAGTGATTGGATAGTTTTAGAAAATTGTTACAGTTACATTGTACTGGAGCTCTATGTAAGCAGGCTGACTGAACCCTTCAGTTCAGTTCTGTCCTGGCCTGTGAATAAACAAGAGCTGTTTGAAGAATCGCTGTGTCGTCTGATATGTTCAGCCACAACTTAACATAGGTAAAGGTAAAGGTAAAGGTACCCCTGCCCGTACGGGCCAGTCTTGCCAGACTCTAGGGTTGTGCGCTCATCTCACTCTATAGGCCGGGAGCCAGCGCTGTCCGCAGACACTTCCGGGTCACGTGGCCAGTGTGACAAGCTGCATCTGGCGAGCCAGCGCAGCACACGGAACGCCGTTTACCTTCCCGCTGGTAAGCGGTCCCTATTTATCTACTTGCACCCGGAGGTGCTTTCGAACTGCTAGGTTGGCAGGCGCTGGGACCGAACGACGGGAGCGCACCCCGCCGCGGGGATTTGAACCGCCGACCATGCGATCGGCAAGTCCTAGGCGCTGAGGTTTTACCCACAGCGCCACCTGCGTCCCTACAACTTAACATAGTAGGCTCAAATTGAGACCAGATTTGAGTGGCACAGCTCAAATGGGTTAATTTTATTTCAACAATCCCAGAGCTTGAGAGTCCCCATTGCCTGACCCCTTCCCCTCCCAGTAAGCCCCACTGACAGGAAGCCAACATCGCAGTGCCACATCGCAATGCTTCTGACATGCTTGGTACCCCCACATTTTAAATAGGGCTAGACAAGGGGCCCGCTGACACTTGTCGGTTTCTGTTTGTTATTTGACAACCGTTGAGAAAAATATTTCTCATAGGGGAAAACTCGACTAGTTGATTTCACAATATCTAAAGGAATAGCTTCAATGAATGGTTGGCTGATTGGAAAGGCTGGACTCAGGAGTGTATGTTGGTCATTGATTTATTCCAAAACTCTTGTCAAACTGTTTGTCTTCTTCACATTTCACCTTTAAAATGCTGCTTATCTATATGTTTTGTGCTCAGAGAGGCAGATTATTCTTTGTCCCACAAATGGTTTCCCAGCCTCTGTGGTGAGAATATACATAAATGGCCAACATCTGGGTGGGCTAAAGCAGTTCTTCCTCAGTCCTCACTTCCCCAAAACATACAAAAGGATTTAATTTTTTTAAAGTATTTTAACAGTAGATGGAATTGCACTGGCAAACCAGTTTTGACTTTGTAAGAAACGGATAGAGAGATAGAATGGAGTCTGTGGAAGACTCCTAAACTGGGTGTAGGCACAGATCTTCTCAGAATGAGTATGATTTACTATGCATAAACAAAACAAAGCAGAAGACAGTGGAGAAGTAAAAACAAGAGAAAGCCACATTGGTCCGCAAACAACATTTCAAAATACACCACTGGGCAGGAATACCCTTATTAGCACAAACCACAAGAGATCTCTATAACTTTTCATCAGGCTGGATGTTAGGCAAAATAGAGATGCTGAAAGGGAAAGATATCTCTTCTCAAACTGGTCACAAGCAGCCATTAGTGTGGACAGGAAAAAGCACACTCACTCATATATAGCCGCAATTGACCGAAGATGCAGACAGTAAGCTCCAAATTTGCTTTAAAAAAATTAGATCAAACAGCAGCTATATCACTCTAAATGGTAAGTGTGGAAAAGCTCTCTCTGTGTCTCATGCTTGCTGATGTTCCCTCTCCACACTGTACATGTTCACGACAGCAATCGCTGGTCAAAAGCTAGTGTGCAAATGGTGCTGAATGCAGTGTAAGTTCTCTCTAAAAAAGATGCATCAAAATCAGAGAATCCAAGGAAATTTTTCTTCCCCTTTCTCTTTTCCTTTCTTGCTTCTTTATGCTGTCACTGTCTGGTCTACCTAATTTGAGTCCCCACATATTGTTGCAAAAATTGATTCAATTACCTCAAACCCACCCCAAATAATAATATTAAAAAAAAACTCAACTAAAATTTCATTTCAATTGAAACCAGCTTCCTTACTGAAGTTTTCTTTCATGGTGAAATTTCAAGGCAGCTTTCATATAGTCAAAAGTCAGAGACCACCCCTGCGTACTGCAGCTGATTGATGCAGGATTGCAGGGTGTTTCTGCTGGCATTGGGGTTGTAACAGATCGGTGTAATTCAGCTTTTATCTCATAGGAAAGCCCTCTGTGAGAATACTGTGTGGTCCACTGTGGTGTGTTTTATGGACCTAAAAGGAGAGTTCGGCAGAGTTTCATTACCCACAGAGGCTGCAAAATTTATGGAAGCTGATCTAACTTTAGCAAGACTAGACAGCCCTAAATTCTGCATTAAAGAGACGCAGAGCACCTCCATGTTATGCTTCCAGGGATCCCCTCTACGAAATAGCTTTGATCCACAGCAGCTTAAAAATGCATCAGCCCCATTACTTGGTTCTGCAGTCCCTTTAGTCCTTACCTCTTGCCCACTGTCATAGTGCAAGGGTATTGTTTGTCATGCACCAGAAGCCAGGGATGTTTCAGCACTGTGGCATTAGATGGTTCAGATCCCAGACTATTTTCATTACAGCATTACTACAGGGTTTGTGAACCTTTCAGGGATGAAAAGGAAATCCGGTTCGGTTCACATTTTAATGCAAACCTAATTTACGCTCAATTTACTGATGCAATTCATGAACTGAAACACAGCATTCTTCCAAATTCACACCTCTGAATTTGGCAATGCTGTACTTCCAACCAAATGTATATGTTCAGGGAAAGTGTGTATAACAATGTGTGTATCGGTGAAAGCAACATGCAGGAATGTGCTATGTTAGGAAAGAGTGCTTGTAAAAATGTGTCTATTGGGGGAAGTGTGCTCTAAAATGCTGGGAAGTTTTTGTGAGGACTTTAAAAAAAATCATGAACTGATGTGGAGATCTGAACCTAAGATGGGACAAAAAGAGAAACTGAGAGAAATCAAAACATAGATTTGTCCATCCCCACCTGCCCCCCAGGTATACACAAGTGTGAAATGATGGAGACAAACATACAATTCCCACCTCTCAAACATACACTCACTTATTGCTATGTGCAGGATGGCATAGAGTCTTCAGTTCTGTGAGACAAGTGAAAGTGCAATAGCCATTCCACGGAGAAGGATCATTATCCATCCCACAGGTTAGAATAGCTTCCTTTCCCACAGTATCCTCTTGGCACACTTGGGCAGAGTTTTATCTTTGCAGCCTCTGAATAACTCCTAGATCTGGTTTTCTCCCAGGAAAGAGTTGTGAAGGGTCCTTGACCTGTAGAAACCATCCTAGTCAGTGCTTTAAGGTTGGAAGATAGGTTCTTGGGTCTCAGAAATTTAACTAGAAATGTCAAGGTTTAAGACTGAAACCATAAATGTACTATAAGTAGGAGGGAAAGAAGTCTCATTAAATGTGTTAAGACTGGGTGGAGAACTTGTGGCCCTCCAGATGTTAACTGGCTATGCTGGCTAGAGATGATGGCAGTTGGAGTCCAGGAACATCTGGATCCCCACCATTGCAGTAGGACTTACTCCTAATTAAGTACATATTGCACTGCATTGTCTGAACTCCATGGGACATAATTCCTGAAAATACATGTACAGATTTGCACTGTTACTGTCTTTCTCAGGTAGTCTAGGAGGAGTGAAAACAGGTGATGGACCACAAACAAGGTCCAGGCTTTTTCTTTCTTTCTCTACTTGATGAGAACTTTTGATATTAGCTCTGCCTCCATTTCCATCAGACTCCAGTCCTAAGTATAAGCCAGGCTCTTCCCTCCTCATCCACCAGGTGCTGCCTGTATCACATGTCATTAAGTTAAGTAGCTAATTAAATTAAGTAGCTGATTCTAAGATCAATGAGCACAATGAACACGTCTTGCCATGTTATCTGCTTAAACATTGCATCCATGCCATGGACTTCAGCTGACATTGGGTGCATATTGGTGGACCACTTTGAAGGAAAGCTGTTGGCATCAACAGGCAATTAATATTCATTCTTTTGTGTTATGCGATATAAGACCAAAGAGCCTTGATGACTGCAGTATTTACTGTTGGATGTATCCAATTAGAACATTCAGTGATCAAAGCTCCAGATTGGTACTGGTTTGTTGTGGGGTTTTTGTTTTTGTTTAAGGAATAATGCAAGCACTCACAGTTAATTACTATAGAAAGACATAGAGAAAGCTTGGCATGTCTACTGAAGAAAATTATGCAAAATAACTTAAAATAATTACAGGTTCCTTTTGCCCACACCTAATTGAGAGCAGCAGCTTAATTTTCCTAACAACATTCCTTTTTTCTTCCTACCCTTGAAAGCTTCCTTTGCACATCTCTAATTGACAAGAATCCATTTGCTTCAGAGGAAGTAAGTCACTAATTTTAAATGAATGTTTTGCAATTCAGTTTAACTAGGAACTAGTGCCAAGTGCCCACACCTAGGAATCAACATAATTTATTCCTGAAGTGGAGTGTCATTCCATGTGTCATTGCAGGGGCAGCCAACATGGTACCCGCCAGGTGTTTTTGGATTACAACTCCCATCATCCCTCACCATTGACCATTCTGTCTTGGGAATTCTTGTCCAACAGCATCTGAAGGGCACCATGTTTGCTTCCCTCGCAAAAGTGGATCAATGAGTATAGTCAAGTTTATCTGCTGACACCACCATAATTATTGAGCAATTGGGCTCCTGCTAACATGGTTATTGCTTGGTTGGGTCAATAGCGTCTGCAGATGTTTTTTGAGAACCAGCCAGACTTAAATCTTAGAAATCAAAGGGAGTTCAGTATCTTTATCACTTTGACATTGTTCTAAGTGTTGAGCATATATTTCTTTATATACTGCAATTTTATTTGTATGTTTCTGAGAGAGAAAGGGAGCAATAAGTGTGTGATGTGTTTATTAATAAAGCAATGTAACAGTCTAGTTAGACTAAGGAAAATTCATGAAATGTTTCTCTTTTTTCTTGTACAGGAGAACTTCCCAATGGACTGCAACTTTTGAATTTTTTTTGGGGGGTGTATACTGTTCTCAGGCATGAAAGATTCACCTATTTGGAACATCTGTGACTGATTTTAAGTTTTGACAGTCCTAGACTGTTTTCAAGTTTTGTATCCTGTCGGAATCTGCAGACCATATGAAGAATAGACACTGACATTATTGATAATCTTTACAAATTCAGTAACCCTGAAATCTTGGCAGAACAATATTTCACATAAATAGACTCTAATTTATATATTATCTCCCAATGGGTAATCTAGCTATTCTTTAAAAGCAAGGGATGGTTTTAGCAAAGGCTTTGTCATTCTTGAACAGTGTCTGCTAATTGTATTAATGTGCTAAAGAAAGAACATGGAGAGCTCATTCATTGTCTGCTAAATCAATTGTCACTTCCAATTTATGCCATTTTTTTCTAGGAGTGGTGAAAAGTCTGTATTAACACACTGGAAGAAACATTCATTTATCCTACTACAAAAAACGAGCTAGCATACTTTCCATAAACCATGTTGATTGGTTTGATCCACAATACTTTTTTTCCCATAAGGTGAATTCCACCTCAAAACAAGGAATTCAAAAATCCCCATAGAGGCAGTTTCTGTACACAAAAGGAAGCTAGTATATCCTAATGTATTATTTACTGGAAGCACTGTAAATGCAGGGACCACACTACTGCAGAGGCATGGTAAGTCACTCAACATCTACAGGAAGGATGAAGAGCAAAGCCAAATAGTGTCCAGTTACTTCAGAGCTTCCCCTGAACCAGATTGGGATGAAAAGTTGAGGTTTTATCATAAAGGGAACAAACTGCAAACCAAGTGGACTGCAATCCTGACATCTGTTTCTGTTCTTTTGTTGTAGAATCCCTCCAGTTGATAATTTGAATTGGAAGCAACTTGGTTGTTTTCATAGGTCCTTTTCTTCCCAGCTAAGATAAAACAAACCTCTCCTGTGGGTCTAATGGTTTGTGTTCTGAATTCGTGGTTTACATGGCAAGGATTCTCTGTATTATATTGCTAACATATTATCCATCTTGAAGAAAGCAGAATGGGCTAGGTCTTGGACAAGGTTTCCCTGATTTTAAGTTCACTAGTCAACAAGACGCTTCTGTAAAAGGGTGAGAGCAAATATCCTACAGACTGTGCTAACTCTAAAAACTTATTTTGAATTATTTTCCTTTCCAATGCAAAATTTGAGATCGAAAAATACAGATTTTGAATTTCTAAGCTATCATGGGGCATGATTCATGGGGCAATTCATACTGTTTTTATTCTAATTGTTTGTATGGTTTTAATAGTTCATATGTATGTATGCTTAATTGGTTCTTTTAATGATGGCCTTTTCTATATTTTTAGAAGTTCTTATTTTTATCTGCAAGCTGCCTTGAGTCCCTATCAGGGACAAAGGTGAGGTATGTATGTATGTATGTATGTATGTATGAATGGATGGATGGATGAATAAATAAATGTATAAATAAATAAATGATGAATTAGTCCTCCTTTACATAGTTTAGGCTCAGTAGAACACAATACAGAGCCTTAGCTGTAGGGAGTATGAGCAGGTGCAGATGTCACAGAAACATCCAGCTCTGGCAGAAGAGAGGGGACTACCAGTGGATTGATTGCCCTTGGCGGAACAGCATTACACACTCTTTCCACACAGAGGTCTGCACTTTAATGCTCCATGTTAGAATATTTCTTTGTGTGTGTTTTCTGGGTATGGGTATGTACAGAGACAGACAGACAGACAGCATACATACACATTATTTACAAGAATATGGTTAATTGTTTTTTTAAAAAAATTATGTGTCAGGTAAGATTATTGGCAATGGGTAGGGTTTCTTTCATTCTTCCTAGCTCCAATATTGAAATTAAATTACAAAGTTGGAAATTAAAACACACAACCATCAATACTGCTTAGAAATGTTCTCCCATCAGCAGTTCTGGATGGGAGTTTTTTTAAACAACAACAACAACACAAAACCCTTTTATCAACAAAATGTCCCTGTGAATCTGGAGAACTAGACTCAACAACTCTATGATTCTATGTTCATATGTATTGCTCTTTTTATTGTGATATACATACAATTGTTATTTCATCCTTTTTATGGAAATTCCCAAGACAATTGGATACATTTTGTGCTTTTTCTTTTTTACTCCTTTCAGATCAAAACAAATATCTCTCTACTGCATGTAAAACTTACCAGGGACTAATTTTAGCAAACTATTTTGTATGCTGAGTGTTCTATAGCACAATTATGACCATTAGTCATTTTATTGTTACATTTGAGATTATTTTATGCATTTGTACAAAGTATCCTTTTGAATACTGGTCATTGACCATAATAAAGAGATTAATTGGCTCAATATTGCTTACAGCTATTTAAAAACCTATGGACAAATTTGCACCCTTTTTCTTAATGAAAGTGGATACACAATGGAAAATGTAATCCAGTCTGTGTATCCAATTTCTCCGAAACGGTGTTAGGTAGGATTCCATTGCTCCACCTCATCCTGCCCCTCCCCTCCCTGCAGGTCCACTCTGCTCCCTTTGCAGACTCCATAGCCCAGCCTATAAAGCGGAAATTTTTGACAAATTTCCCACTACCGTTAATACCAGTTTAGGCAGAATTAGCATTAGCAATGTGGGGAGGTCTAGTGTAGACAGCTTTCTGGCTACCCTCACAATGTTCAGCACTATAGTTATCAGATCTGCTTCAACCCATCCAAGAGATCAAGTGTTAGAAAAGGTGTTAACAGCCAGAAGTCTGTCTGCACCAAATCCTACACCAATTTAGCCTCAGCAGTGCTAACGGCAGTGGAAAACTAGTCACAATTTTATTTCATGTTGAAAGAAAAGATGTTGAGAGCTACATTTCATTCAGAATTCCAGAGTTTTATTTATATTAAAAATGACTTCTCAAAATGAAGTGGCAAATTAATTATATGTGGAATTCATGAATTGTTGTGTGACACAAACTAACTGGGGGGGACCCCAGCTGTTTCCCCCCTCCTCCTCCATTTGGGATTTTTGAATTGAGAAATTAGAGGTACTTAATCTGTTTTCACAGAAGTAAGTTCTAATGAGTTTAATAAAACTTACTTCCAGGCAAGTGAGCATTGGATTGAAGCCTTACAGGATAATCCTAACCATGTCTGCCCAGAAATAAGTCCCACTGAATTACTCCCAGGTAGGTGGAGTTAAAATAATTAGCCTTAGGTCCCATTCCCACTATACATTTAAAGCACTACAATACCACTTTAAATAGTCATGGCTTCCCCCAAAGAACTCTGGGAGCTACAGTTTGTTAAGGTTGCTGTGAGTTGTTAGGAGACCCTCAGTCCCCTTGCAGAGCTACAATTCCCAGAGTTCCCTGAACCATTCTGAGATGGAGGAAATTCTCCTTTCCTGCATGCGCCTAGTTTGTGCAGATGGTGAAATGGAGAAAACAGACACTGACAGATCTGCATTCTGATTTGCTTCTGGAACTTTCTACATTTAAGTAACCAGCTTTCACAACTCCATAAGCAAATGGAGGTTAGATGAACTTTTTTTGACATGCCATAACCATACACAAGCTCCTCTCGTGGAGGATAAGGTTATCATTGGTTGCTAGCCACAAAGGCTGTGTTTAATCAGTTGTTCTGAACATCAGTTGCTGTGAATTATGAGTAAAGAGAATCCTGTTGTTGTGTTCAGGTCCTGCTTTCAGGTTCCCTATAGGCATCTATCTGGTTGACTGCTATGAGAGCAAGATGCTGGACTAGATGAGCCATTGGCCTGATCCAGCAAACTCTTATTATGTACTGTAAGGACAAAGTCTGAGATTCCCCCCACCATCATAAGTTGGCAGGTTAACTTATTTTGCATTCAACGTTCTCCATTGGTGCCAGTTTGATTATCCTACTGTAATCAAGATTTGTATGAATGACATTATGTTTATTCTAGTCTCATTCCCTGCTTGTTCTTCTTGTACATAAACAGCTATACCAATACTAAACAACTATAATTTTGCAGTACAGACACAGATGTGAAGAAACCCGAGCCTTTCAAGGAGGTCAGTCAGGTTAAGAAATATCAGATTTTCATCACCTGATTTCTGTATAGTGAAACCCCCCATGCCCCATGAATTCAATAGCATCAGCTGATTCTTTGACTTAAGAAGTCTATACAATATTGGAAGAAAAAAAGGATTGGAGCCAGTGAAGAATGACTCCACATAGATTTTGACAGAGTTACAGCTTAATTTTATATTGCATTTATAGGACATGTTTTAAAATGTTAGCATGGACAAGGAACAATTGGGGTGGGGAGAGCACAGAATACCCACTTTCGTTGTCAAGACGAACATAGGTATTTTAAACTATGCTAATGTAATGCTGTTTGTAATGAGGTTGGTACCTTGGTACTTTGCCCTGAGTAGTGGCAGATCCCAACTGATACCTCTTAAGTACCAGGAGTGGATTGCACTCACATTCCATTGCAGACAATGACCCACTTTGAACATAAGAGTGTCTGCCTCATGGTTAAGTACCCATGAAACTCTGGTTTAATTAACAACATTAACCTCATTAACTACAATACAGCCCTATACATCATCATCAACTGCATTTATTAGTCACTTTTCTCAGAAAGTGACCCAAAGCCAGCCCTTTTTTTCTAGCAAAAAAAGTGCCAGCACTGCGTACCACTGAGTGTCACCAGAACAAAACACAACACTGGCAGTACAGGCGATTTACAGAATAATAAACATGTTACACTGGACTTTAGGAATAAAATTTGGAAGGGCAGTCTGGAGGTTATGGGGGGGGGGCTACCAACAGATTACAGACCTCCTGAAACCACATAGTGCAGCCAGGCGCTCCTAAAGCTTTTAGATCACAAAATGTGAACTGGTTTTAATAAGAAACGCAGGAATATTTTAAAAAAATTAAAATCTAGTCAGGCTTATTCATAATGCCAAAATAACGGTATCAGATGACTTATAAGATCATGATCAAGAAACAATCACCAAAACTAAATATGAAAATCAGAACAAAATGAAATCTAAAAACCACACACACACAATAGGCAAGTGGGAATGGGAATGGGAAGACATCTGTAATTTGTTTTAGCTCTCTAGTTTCTGGGTGCAAGAGCCAAAGCAAACCTTTGCCTTCTCACTGGAGGAGGAAAGTGCAGGCATGTTAACTTGTCTCTAAACGGCCTCGGTCCAGTATACCTGAAGGAGCGTCTCCACCCCCATCATTATGCCGGGACACTGAGGTCCAGCGCCAAGGGCCTTCTGGCAGTTCCCTTGCTGTGAGAAGCCAAGGCAGGGAACCAGGCAGAGGGCCTTCTCAGTAGTGGCACCCGCCCTGTGGAACGCCCTCCCAGCTGATGAGAAAAACAACTACCAGACTTTTAGAAGACATCTGAAGGCAGCCCTGTTTAGGGAAGCTTTTAATGTTTAATAGACTATTGTATTTTAATATTCTGTTGGAAGCCACCCAGAGTGGCTGGTGAAACCCACCACTGCGGCAGAGGAGCTTCTCTTTGCCTTTGACGTCATGCCACATGTCCCATTCCTTCCAGCTTGAAACTGCTGAAGGGCTGAAAAGGCACATGGGTTTTCTATGTGCCTGCTGGGTGGTTGGAGCTCAAAGATGCACCATGAAATCAGACACAAGACTCCACTCCTTGGTGGCAAGGGTACATCCTATTGATGACAAAGTTTCAGTTGGCTACTCAAAACCTGTCAACCCTTGCTTACATAGGATAGAACTAATCTCATTTTGCAAAAGGTTCTTTAAGCTTAAAATTAAGCTAGTTATAAGCCACATTATTTGCATCAGATACAGGAGAAAGGTGAGAAAGGATATAATGACTTCATAGTACAATAGCAATAACAAAAGTAATATTTTCCAACTACACATATTTAAGGGTAAGAATGTTTTACCTAAAGTGATAAAAACATGATAGTCCTATGGTTACTCCAGTTATTCTTTTGCATTCCATACAAAAGAATACACAACACATCTCATGAAATAAATAATATGACCCACCTAACCCCAGAAGAGACATATAAAAATAAACCAAAGCTACTGGAGGCCTATAAGAGAGAGAGAGAGAGAGAGAGAGAGAGAGAGAGAGAGAGAGAGAGAGAGAGAGAGAGAGAGATACGGGGGGGGGGGGGAAGACTTTCAAAACCTCTCAGCTACCTCTTTGGGGTGGGGTGGGGTGGGGGAGAGAGAAATATATAAACAATGCCATCAATTTACTCCAAACTCCTCTTGTTTGACCGGATGATAACATGGTTTCTGTTTGTCTTTGCTGGCTCCTCAGTGTGTGTGTTTATCTGTAGCTTGCAGCTAACTGATCACATTCCATATCTGTTCCATTGTGGTAAACCAGCACTATTTGCTTTGTTATCCACCCCCCCCCCCTCGAGGTGCCTTTTAAAATACTTCCAGATGACAAGTGGCCAAATCGCTTTAAGAGGATGTATGACCAAACCATGCTACATCTCAAAAATGGCATGTGGTGAACAGATTCTCCTCCCTGCTCTACTCCCCAGATGCAGTTGAAAGGAAGAGAATATTGATGGACACACGCACACATGTCCGTGTCACCAAACAGAACAGCCACCACAACATGGAATACTATTAAAGGTGCAGGTCATGTCATGAACAAAAGGAACAGGCAACTGAAGCTCAAGGTCTACCAGACTTAAGCTCATATATTCGTTCCTCACTGGAATGGACTCTTTCCCTTTTTTATGTGATAATTCGTATTCTTACTTGGTTAAGGAATGAGTTTGAGATCTACAAAACTCCTCAAGCTTAAAAGTTTGGAATGGTTTGGAACAGCTATCCTACTGAAGTACAACAAAATCAAATAGGGCTATTTGTTTTGGGTACTATATAGCTCAGAGACAAGGGGCTAACTTTCCAATGGAAAAATCTGTTCAGTCAGTATCAGTTCAACTTGGTACAATGAGTGGGAAAGCAGGGTCTTTTGGACTGAGTGTTCCTTTGCTTGGCAATAAACAGCCCAATGACCCACTCATATGCTCCAGAAGTAACATCCCTATAGTTCTGAGCCCTGGTGTGAGATCTTTAATACTGTTTCCAACCTTTTTGTAAATGACTCAAAGCAAGTTAGAACCAACTGATGATTGTTTTATCAGATCACAGAATTTCTACCAATTTGTAAATAATCATTCACAACAATGGAGCATGAAACACAATAAAGGAATAGAGAGTTTATGAGAGGCAAAGTACTAAAATTAAAGGGTAAACAACAGTCCTCTTTCAGTACCTCTAGTTCTTCCAATATAATTTTCCTTGCTTCCCAAAAGTGAATTAAACCACTTTGCAGAGGGAAGACAGGAGGCTTCAGACTCTTCCATGCATAATAAGCAGCTGTATCACTAACAAAGATGAATGGCTAAAATAGCATTATCAAATGCAACCATCACTTTATGAACTATAAAATCTGCTTTATTGGATATGGTTACTAGTCCCAGTTCCTAAAACAGGACAACAAGCAAGGAAGGTGATCCTGGACAGAACATTTCAGATGGAAAGTGAGAAAAAACTATAGTGCAAATGAAAAACCTATTCACCTGGAGCTAAAGGTCTTTGGAGGCATGTATGTATTTGAGTTTGTGTTGTGAAAGTTATTTAAATACACACACAAAATTCACCCAATTCACTTGAATATAACTTTCTGATACTGTATTCCTAGATTCATAATATCCACCCAGCAGCAAGTTCAAGAGACATCAGAATGGGAATGGGGGTTTTGAGCTCTTGAACATAAATGTTATTGGACATCTCTAATTCCTTGGACTAGGGAAACATTTTCTTTGGAAAGAGGATAAAACCATTCCTATTTTCTTTCTCCAAAGTGTGTGTGACCTTTTGGAGTCTCAACAATTCTAAGAAACATGTACAATTTTTTTCTTGACTCTCGGTCATATCTGATCCATCTGCACAATGGAAGGGTTCTATTTCATTATTCACCTCCTACATGGAACTTAGTTTGGTTAAAGCTTAAATTAGAACTTTTTTTAAAAATAGCATGGCTCAGGCCTGGGACCTGTTTAGCAATAATAAAGAAGCACTGTGATTACTTCCTGCTGCAAGCATGAAAACATCTCAGGAAAGCTTCCATTTCAGGCAGTATGAATTCTAACACACTTGCCTATGACTGTCTGCTGTGGCATTTGTTCTTCTCATGCATGCATTTTTTTCCACAGTATCTACGCAAAGTTGACAGTACCAAAATGCCAGCCTCTATCCCCTCCCCCAATCTGAATTTGCCCTTTCTGCAGAAAATGCAACAATTTTTTTAAAAAAGGTTGCCAACGTCTCATTTACAATATCTGTGACCCATTTGCAATATTTCTATGACCAATTTGCAATATTAAGCCCTCATCTGGAAGGACTTTATAATAGCAGCAACGGTCATTTTAGAAATTTGGTGGATACAGATTCAGTCGTTCTGACTCAAGGAACGAGGCAGTTGAGCAGCTCGGCAGCTGTATCCATGACTGAGCAGCCCTTTTTAGGATCCACTCTGCTCACTCCAAAAAGGGAGAGGGACTAGAAAAGGTGCCCTAAACATAGTCTGCCTCCCGTTTTCCCTGACTGGATTACTGCACCCAGTGGGGTCACTACCTAGCGGTTGTAAAAGACAAATGAACTTTGGAACATGGAATATACGGACTTTGTCAGATAACACAGACAGCGAGCGTCCTAAATGCAGAACTGCCATCATTGCAAGAGAGCTGCAATGTTTTAACATTGATATTGCAGCACTTCAAGAGACTCAAAGAGCAGGTGAGGGACAACTAGAGGAAGAAAAAGGAGGCTACACATTCTTCTGGAAGGGTCTATCTGAACAATAACATCAAATACATGGGGTAGGGTTCACTATCAAAAACATTAAATCATAGGGGGTCCCCCCAAAAAATGTGTTGTGTAAAGAGGATCTTAGAATCATGCTGCTAAAGTTGGATGTAACTTTAGAACAGAGATGAGAGACTGGTGGCCTTCTAGATGTTGTTCAAATCATAGATCCCATTAATACTGCCTTGGGCTGATGGATAGTTGGAGTCCAACATCTGGAAGGCAACAGAATCCCCATCCCTCTTTTTGTATGTTCTTAATCAGTGCTTGCATTGTTCTTAATACAGTGTGTCGATATCCATATTATGTATTTTTTTCCTCTTCCTGGGAGCCAGGACAGGTGGGAGATGGCATTATCACAAAGTATTCTTTTCCAGCAATAAGTACTGCAGGAAATGCATTTAGATGTATCTTGCAATAGGCTACACTTTGCAGCAGTGAGTTTCTTGCAGAAGTTGACAATAGTCTGGGGAGTTGTTTGCTTGGAAAAACATGTGAAAAAAACCCATCCAAACCAGGGAGAATTCCCACAACAAAACCCACAGTTGCTGCTGAGGCAAATGTACCCATAATGTGACTCCATGACTCATGTGCTTAAAATTAAGCAGTACATTCTAACAGTCTGTTTGGTTAAAGCAAAGGCATGTAGAGAAGGAACAAGTTTATTATTGAATGTTAAAACTAATTAGCTTGCATTCTAATTTTTAGAAAGAAATATTTGCCCTTTCATAGCAGTTAGAAATATTTCATTTGCTGGTCTAATTAACTTCATAGGCAGAAAGCAGAGATGTATGGCCAAATCACATTTATTCAGGACAGCAGACTAACTGGAACTTACTTCTGAGTAAGCATGCTATGCACCATTTGTACTATACAGTTAAAGCACTATCATACCACTTTAAACAATGCCTTCCCGCAAAGAATTCTGGGAACTGCTGTAGAAAGATGCTGAAAGTTGTTAGGAGACTCGTAGTCTCCTCACAGAGCCACACTTCCCAGACTGCTCTGGGAATAAGGGTTGATGGTTAAACCACTATGGGAATTGTAGCTCTCTGAGGGAAATAGAGAGAAGGGAGAGGAATAAGGAAGGATCAGGTTTCGGTGTAACTGAAATGGCAAATTTAGGGCTGGTTGACTGATGCTGAATAATTCCATAGCAAAGGCTAGTTTAAATGAAATCAGTGAAGGTTGGTTGATGAAGGAATGGAAATAAGAAGAGCCTGTGGGATTGGACCAGTGGTCCATCTACCTGAACACAAGAGCACTTTCCCCTCCTGAAGAGAAAATGTATTATCATTGATTGGATGTTTACAATTTCCTGTGCTAGTTTTTTGAAGTCCTAGGCTACCAACGGTGGACGTGAATCAGACAGGAGCAAGAGGTGCAACGTCTACATGTTTTAAGGATATGGAGTGTCAGCTATTCTAATTCTTCTATGAGTGGTGCTGGAGTCTGGAAATTTCATTGGGGAATTATATGTTCAGTAGGATCTTCCTTTTCTAATGTTTAAGAAATACAACCAAATACTCTAAAAATATTCCCTGGCCTGTGAACTATAGCCAGAGGATAGATTCTTTCCTTCTCGTGTGCTTTTGCATTGGAACAAAAAGAATAAAATTCTTTGGGTTAGTTTGGATCAGTTTATTTCCAGAATTAAGGCAAGAGACAACATTTTACTCAGCAGAGAAGCTACAGTGAAAGTTCCCACTGAACTTTGTATTTATCCTGGAATTGAGGGAATATGATCTTCAGAAGTGAGAGCCAAGGGAGTAGGGTCAAAATATTAGACTTCTCATGCTAGCATTTGTATCCCTTTTTTGTACGGGGTTAAAGGTTAAAGGCCACGTGACCCGGAAGTGTCTTCGGACGGCGCTGGCCCCTGGCCTCTTAAGTGAGATGGGCGCACAACCCCAGAGTCTGTCAAGACTGGCCCGTACGGGCAGGGGTACCTTTACCTTTACCTAAGGCCAATTCCCAAATACTGTAGTTGGGGCAGCCCAGGACCTCCATACACGCTGCAAAGGCTTGTGCCTGTCAGATGTCACTTAGGTGCTGCACTGGTTGGACTTCATTCCTGAAGGTGCACTCCATTGTCTCAAGACAGATGCCAACAACCTCTTATAGAACAGTAGCAGTTTAGGAAACTGAATTCATGGGTATTAGGGCAATTGAAAAGAAATACCAGTTCCACAGAACACCATGTTTTAATCATATTAGGACTGAGCTACTGTAGACACTTTATATGGGTCTGCTTTTCAAATGTTCTCAGAAGCTTCAGCATGTTCATGATTCAGACACCAATTTGCTGATGTGGGAGGCTGCAGGGATCTTATGTGGCCAGTCTTAAAACATCTTTGTTGACTCCCTGTTGCTTCCAGGCTCAATTCAAACTTCTGGTGTTGACCTTTAAACTAAAACCCTCAGTGGTTGTGACCATGATAACTAAAATAATTTGTTAAACCACCCATATCCTCAGATGTTCCTCAGAGGCTATGCTCCAGGTGACACTGCTCACTGAAATATGGTGGGGCTAACCAGCAACAGGGACTCCTCAATGGTGGCACAAGAACTGTAGAACTTCCTCTCAAGGGAAAAGTCATTCCATCCCCCTCTCTGTTGGTTTTTGATGCTAGGCAACTGCCATATTTACGGAGAACAGGTGGTTTTTAAGTGTGAAGTGATTTACTCCTTTGGCTGCTAGTCACTGACTTCAAAATGATTTAAGTCAGTGACTAGCAGCCAAAGGAGTTTTGCCCAGTATTCTCTACTTGTGATAGGTATTGCCAATAGGTATTGGCACTCCAGGGTGTCAAAAAGAGATATTTCCCTGTCCTACTGGTCCAATCATGGCCCAAGGACCACATGCGGCCCTCAAGGATTTTTTGGGTGGCCCTCAGCAACATTTGATCCCACCCCCATCCCAAACCCCTGGCCTACCTGGTGTCAAGTCAATATGTCAAGCCCCCATCCCAGGGTCAATCCATGTGTTCAAAGTTCCACAGAGATCCTGTAACAGGCTGAGGCCCATCAACATGGGCAGTTGAGCAGACACAGCTCTTCAGCTCCACTTCCCTTTTGGACTTTGCATGCAGATTGCAGCATCTGGGCTTGACGAGGCATGTGACCCTCACCTGCTCCAAGCCTACTCCAACTTGTAACATAGGCCTTGTTCTCTCCTTCCCTGCATGACAAGGCAGTGTGGTGCCTGCAGGTTCTGTGTCAAAATACTCTGTGGCCCACTTGGTATGAAAAGTTGGGCCACTCTGATTTAATTGGTGGGGCCAGGGATTTGAACTTTGAACTCTGACCTTATGTCTGCAAAGTATGTGTTCTACCACTGAGCTATACAGAGGTTTTTTTTTATTATTTTTTGTTTTGCAGGTTCTTAGGGGTTTGGGGGGAGAGGTATTGCATACTACTGATTTCTTTAATTTAATTACTTACTGATTGATTGTTTTGCAGGTTTTATTTATTGCCTTAATTTTATTTTAAAGCCCAATTCTGCATTCCAAAGGCAGGGGAGAGGGAGAACTGAAGGCAGATAAAATGCCCAAAGGACTCCTGTTGAGAGAGCATAAGTAGGGATGGAGGAGAAATGTGGTTCAGCCAAATCTTACTGAAAATAATAGGCATAAATGCATTATCTTAGGGGAAATTTCTTGCAAAAATGCGCACATTAGTCAAAACAGTGTATTAAAATATGTTTATTAGGTGAATTCACCCTAAAATGCTAATTACTTTCACAATAATTTTTTAAAAAATGCAAATCACTGCAAAATGTGGAGAACTGAATTTAAGACTGGGAAAATGAGGAATTGAGAGAACTGAATCACCCCAGATTTTATTAAAAATCCACCTACTGTCATTTACAAGTGTAATCCTGTGCATCCTTACACAGAAGTAAGTCCTGCTGAGTTCAATGGGACTTACACCCAGGTAAGTATATAAGATTGGAGCCATAGCTACTTTTATCTATCAGGACACAGCTTTACACAAACTGTCCCATAGACTGAATAGCCACCGATTTTCCTGAATTGGACTGATTTGGACTGATTGGACTGAATAGCCACCGATTTTCTGATGTGTCAAAAGATTCCTCAACATAAGAAAAGCAAGGTTCCAGGGCTACTTTTGAATGGAAAGCTATAATTTCCAATTAAGGTTTACTTTTCTAGTACTGGCTGCGGTGACATTTTAACCACATGGTGGAAGATAAGCCCACATTCTCCAAATTACAAAGATTGGTCTATTAAAATATGCCACATATAGAGTAAGAAGTTAGTAGTGCAATACTGGTCAATTGCTTTCTAAATCTCAACTGGCCTTTAAATTTCCAAAGAGAAACAGATGTTAACATTGCCCAGAATGTTACCATCACTAAGTATCAGTTCATTCCAGCTGTTTAGGTATGTGGCAGTGAAATGACCCATTAAAAAGAAAAATACACACACTGGTTATGCAGCCTGCACTAAATAATCTGACAGAGAAGGCAGCAACACCAAATATAGCTTGCATGTTGCCACAAAGGAAAATGGTGAGAGGACACATTAAATGCGCAGATCACATTTGTTAAAGTTAAAAAAGAAAAGAAAGATAATTTTAATGTCACCAGACATGGACATATTAAGTCTACCATGTCTGCATGGAAATAAAAAGCCAAACAGAGTCACTTTTTGTCGTGGTTAATATCAGTTTGCAGCCACAAACCAGTCAAAATCAGCTGACACCAAGTTATAACAAATTGTACTGCGTGCTGTAGGTTCTACTCTGTAATATGCAATGTTAATTGCTTCTTGTAAATGGCAAGTTCAAACTGTTTCAGTTATCCTGTCACGCTGCACATCCTTTTAGGGTATGGTTCCACCACGATGTCTCTGCTGCAGTTCTCACTCTATTTGGGATTGCCCTCAGCTGCCCCCTTGGTGTCCCTTATTTATTTGCTTATTGAAACATTCATATATCACCTTTCAGCCCCCATGAGGGCCCCGGTGATGATTCACAATAATTAAAACACACCGCTGGTACAATAGAAATCGAGAAGAGCCAAATTACTAGGTAAAGAAACAAAATAAGAACTGCAATGTGTGAAGCTGACATACAATTAAACTCCATAAAATAAAATGCTTTGACTCTGCCCACGTACAAACTATCAGTGAAGGGACCAGTCAAACCTCTTTTGGGAGAGAGTTCCACAATCCAGAGTAGGCCCCTTTTTCTGTGACCTGCTACCTGCATCTCCCTTGACGCAGAACAGGGCATCTGATGATGACCATAATTTGTGGGGTGGTTTGTCTGGAAGGAGGAGATTCTTCAGATAACCTGATCCCAAGCCATTTAGGGCTTTATACGTAAAAACCAGTGAGTTAAACTGAGCCTGGAAACAAACAGGGAGTTAGTGCAGATGGTAAAAGTCTGGTGTAATAAGTTTTAAAACCCAGACAGCTGAAGGCATTCAGGTCACTGCAATTTGTACCAACTCCAGTTTTCAAACGTTCATCAATTGTACACAAAACATACCACAGGAATCTAATCCAGAATTGACTAAGATATGCAGAAATGTGGCCAGAATTGCCTTCTCCAGGAAGAGACAAAACTAGCACACCAGTTGAAAGGGCATAAGTGCACTTGTTGCCATCGTTGTCACCCAGATATCCAGGACCAATGTTGGATCTAGTGTATGTCAAGAGGGAAAGTGCCCTGGGTTCCTTCAAGAGGAAGGATGGGGTATTGGTTCAATGAATAAATACACACAAACAGCAGTACATTATTTTACTTAAACACACATTTGAAAGGCCCTCAGGGTATTTGGTGTGTGATGACACCAGTATGCTGCCCACAACCATTTCTCATTTCTCATCTGGTTCTGGTGAAACTGCTAAAATTCTGACCAAATGTCTGATCACTGAGGGACTAAAACGAAGGCTAAATCCACATAAGATTAGCATTTTGATGTGGGTGGGGGGTAGCCTGGGAAATCTATTTTGAATGATGTAGGTGCATAACCTGTTATACTACCCTTAAGAATAAGATTCAGAGCTTGGGAGACTTCTTGAACCTGACATTGCTTCTGGATGTGGCCAGGGGCTCATTTTGCCAGCTGAATTATTTTATTTCCAAACTGCCTTTCCTCCCCCAAACACTCAGGATGGGGTTTGACATAATGACATACTCAAGGAACACAGTCAGACATGCTATAGGTCCACTGTGCTATATACAGATATGTTATAGGTCCAATATGCTATATTTGTGCACTGTGCTGAGCTGAACCCTGCCATTCATGTTGGTAGGTGCAAAGGCCTTCTGACTGAAAATGTGTTGCTGAATGGTAATCCATTTGTCATTTGCCTTGCCTGCCCTACTTCCTCCCTCTGGAGACAAATCCTATACTCGCTGTGACTTCCAGAATGTATTACAAAATCCATTTTTGGCTGAATATCCATTGTCACCATCATATCAAGAGCAATCCCTCTGGCTGATGTTTCAGGTCTCTTGAACACTAGGAGAAAAGCAACATACTTCCTCATTCTCATGCCTGCCTTGGGGGCAAGAAGTAACACTTAAATGGTTGGGATCAGCTGCCAAACCTTTTGGCTTTCTTACTGTGGGATAAATATTGTTAAATGATTGAGATGATAAATGCCACAAACATGACTGCAATGACCACAGCAAGGTCACTTTTGCAGTAATCCAGTCTACCTCCACTGACGAAGCACTGTATGAATTTCTGGCAGTGGCAAGCAAGTTGTGGAAACTCTGACTCAGGATAGAGTTGTGTCCTATGTCAACAAAGGGACCAGAATTTCCATTCTAGAAAAGCCACAGCAACACAGGAAGCTGCCTTGTACTGAGTCAGACCAATTGGTCCATTTAGCTCAAAGTGACTGGCAGTGCCTCTCCAAGGTTTCAGGCAGGAGACACTCCCAGTCCTACCAAGAAATGCCAAGGACTGAACCAGGGACCTTCTGCATGCAAAGCAGATCCTCTACTACTGAACTATGGTCATGCCGTGTACAACAATCTGAGCTCAAGGACAGAAAAAGCCCTTTACCTCATCTCTATCTTTACCCTGGACCGTTTATATCCCACCCTACTCCGTTCCTAAAGAGATCGCCTATGGCCTGAGACTATTCTTTTGCATCTTTTCTATGATGAATGGGTGGGTGGTTAAAAAATGCAAGGTGTTATGCCAAATTCAAAGGAGTTACAAATAACTTCCAGGTATTAATGCAATATGCCACTGTACTGTGGGATGGTGATTCTTGCTTTCTGCTGTGAACTGTGGAAGGACCATTGCTTGGTTGTAGATCCACCTTGCATGCAGAAAGTCCCAAGTTCAATTGCTGGTGTCTCCAGGTAGGACTGAGGAATGCCGGTGTCTGAAACCCTGGGAAGCCACTGCCAGCATCTGACTCAGACCTATGGTCTGACTCAGTACAAGGGAATTTCCTGTGTCCATAAGTTGCTAATTTTCGGTGCAGGATTGGTTACATTATTTCCAAGTAAGAGAGGCCTATAATTCGGACAGGAAAAATGGTTTCCAGTTGGAAAAATCGAAGTTGGAAACAGAATTGCTAGAACCCAGTGCTAAGGTATTGTCGAGAATATATAATCTGCTGTTGAAATGGAATACTGAGGACGAAACGGTTAAATCTCCTATGATAAAATGGGCACAAGATATTGATCATAACATTATGTTTGCTGACTGGGAACGGTTGTGGACCACCGGTATGAAATTTACGGCATGTAACGCCTTAAGAGAAAATATTATGAAAATGATTTACAGGTGGTACATGACCCCAGTCAAGCTGGCAAAAATCTATCATTTGCCCGATAATAAATGTTGGAAATGTAAAGAAACGGAAGGAACATTCTTCCATCTTTGGTGGGCCTGCCCAAGGATTAAGGCTTTCTGGGAAATGATCTATAATGAACTGAAAAAAGTATTTAAGTATACTTTCCTAAAGAAACCAGAGGCCTTTCTCCTGGGCATGGTCGGCCAATTGGTGCCAAAGAAGGACAGAACCTTTTTTATGTATGCCACAGCAGCAGCAAGAATACTCATCGCAAAGCACTAGAAGACACAAGATCTACCCACCTTGGAAGAATGGCAGATGCAAGTAATAGACTATATGGAACTGGCAGAAATGACCGGCAGAATCCGAGATCAAGGAGAAGAGCAGGTGGAAGAGGACTGGAAGAAGTTTAAAGTTTATCTACAAAAATATTGTAAAATTTATGAATGCTAAGGGCATTGTAAATGAAATGAAGGGGTTCTAGTGATTAAGACAAATTAGAGTATAAAGGAAAGGATAAAGGACGAATTTGAATAATAAATGATCTTGCTGAATTAATCTTTAAAGTGGAATACAAGAAAGGAAGGCGGGTGGAAGTAAGGAAAATAAGATCTGGAAGGGTATAAATTTGAAAGAGAGGTTTTTTTAAGCTAAACTTTCTTTTTTCTGTTTTTCTGTTTGTATTTTTGATGTGTATTTTTTTGGTTGTTTTTGTGACTTTCTTTTGTAAAATTTAAGAAAAAATATGACTTAAAAAAAATAAGTTGCTAATTTTCACATTTGTGTGAATATGTAAAGGGGACCGCTGACCATTAGGTCCAGTCGTGGCCGACTCTGGGGTTTCGGCACTCATCTCACTTTACTGGCCAAGGGAGCCGGCATACAGCTTCCAGGTCATGTGGCCAGCATGACTAAGCCGCTTCTCGTGAACCAGAGCAGCACACAGAAATGCCGTTTACCTTCCCACCAGAGCGGTACCTATTTATCTACTTGCACTTTGACGTGCTTTCAAACTGCTAGGTTGGCAGGAGCAGGGACCAAGCAATGGGAGCTTACCCCGCCGTGGGGATTTGAAGCGCTGACCTTCTGATCGGCAAGTCCTAAGCTCTGTGGTTTAACCCACAGTGCCACCCGTGTCCCTGTGTGAATATATATATGTGTGTTAAATCATTGTGACAATGCACAGGCATTACACAGAGCATGGACATCCTACTGCACATATATAATTATCCCTCCCTCTCATGCATGTGTATAAATGAACATGCCAAGCTATTCTCTTTAAAAGGGCACTTACAAGTTATTGGAATTTATTCAGTTTTTTAATAAACTTAATTGTTGCCTAAGTGCACTTCCCAAAACTGAATGTACATATTTCCCGGCAAAATAGCATGAGTGACATCTCTCCGTAACAGATTCTATAAACATGGAAAATATGTGTTCCTTAAGAATCTCTCATGTTTGTATTCAAGTGGCAAAAATGGACAAGCAATCTTTTGTCTTATCCCATGTTTTGGCAACTGAGACAGAAACTTTCACTTTGCCAGTGAGTTGGCTCAGGGGGGTAAACAAAGTGGTCAGTGGCCTGAACCTTCTGTGGCCAAATGTGTCATTAAAGCCTGGTGGTCCATGCGTAAGGTGAAACCACGACCATATAAACATGCATGCCATTTCCCACACATCCAAAAGTATGCTCGGTCCTCCAACATCGTTACAGTGGAGCTGTGTTTTGGGTACCAGGATCTGGGAAGCATGGAACAGGCTTTTAAACAACCAGATGGGTTTCCATTAAAATTATACAACTCTGAAGATGATAAAATGAAACTGCATATGGAAATTCCCTGTAAGTCACTTTTGAAAATGGAGGAAGTGATTTCCACCCTGATCCTTAGAACAAGTATGCCCCACTGATTTTGGTGGGAATTACTTCCACGTAATATGCTTAAGCTAAGAATGGCAAGCCTTGTTTGCACTAGTATTTTGCTGTGAATTAAATTTCTCATGGAATTAGATCTAACTTGATTCAAACCACCATATATAATGTCCCACATCAGATGTTGCAACAAAGCATGGCTTGTCGTTATAAATCTCAGGCTCATCCACTACCTCCTTCCCCACTGTTCCAGGTATAGGCTGAAATACTTGGAATTAATCCTATTGAATTAACTACTGGGCATTTCAGTTAAACGCGTTGTAAACTTCATAAAGGGAAATCATGTTGATGAAAGTGGCACTCCACAGCACCATCTGGTGCCACAGTGTTATAACGCGTATAAAGTGTTTTATCTTTACAAATGTAGCTGAGTCCCAGGAAGCTGTACAAACCATAGTTAGTTAACAAACTAGGGGACCAAGCCATGGTTTAGGTCCTAGTTTGGTATCTTGGTTTGTACAAACCAGTTTCATGTATTTAGAAGAAAGTATTTTTGGTTTTTGAAATGTATAACATTTATATCCCACCTTTCCCCAAGGAGTTGAAGGCAGCATACATGCTCCTTCCCTTCCCCATTTTATCCTCAGTTCATCCTTGTGAATTAGACTGAGAGACTGACTGTTCCACAATCACCCAGTGAGTTTAATGGCTGAGTGGGGATTTGAAACCTGATTTCCCAGGTCCTCATTCAACACTCTAACCGTGACAGTACACTGACTCTCACAACACACTGGAACTCTGTGATGGAAGCTAATTAGCTTCTCAAAGGAAGTTTTACATCTCCTCCCAGATGCACAAATGAGAGATGGAAGGTAGGGGGAACTGTGTAAGCACATAACAACAAACTATGTTTCGTTAGTATGTCTGAATCAGACCATCATCTGCTCAAAGAACATCTGATACACAAACTGATGTGGCCACAATAGTAACTTATGTCAGCTGCAGCACAAAAATGGTCCTGCTGCGAAGAAGGTGATACAATGCAGTCAGAAAGCAAAGTGGATTTTCCTGAAAGCCCCTCTTGGAATAATACAGCCAATATCTGTCCAGTATGACAGAAAAACATGAAGTTTTTAGTACTTCCACTTGGGATGAGAAAGTGTGTTGGATTCTGACAAGCAAAAGAACCTGGAGAGTTGCTGGCCAATAGTTTTTCCACACAATGTGAATTTCTGTGTACGTGATCATGCCCCTGAAGGGTGCTTCCAGACAGCACCCAGCCATTGCTGGTCAACTGTAAACTAGAAGTGGCATAGCAATTCTTCTTCTCTCGTCATCAACAGGGTAGATACCTAATTTCAAGAGGCCATTTGTGCACAGCTCTAGTCAGAACTCATACAAAAGTGTGGAGCGGACCTCTGAACATTGCAACTGCTAGTTAATCACTCTTCAAAAAAGTCTTACAAAATTATGAAATTTTGTGGCTGGCCTAAGGTCATGAGCTTTATGGCTGAGTGGGGATTTGAACCCTGCTCTCCCAGGTCCCAGCCCTAGAGCCTAACCCCTACACTGGCCTTCCCTTTGCACTGAAGCTTTGGAGTACAGTGGTACCTCGGGTTAAGTACTTAATTCATTCTGGAGGTCCGTACTTAACCTGAAACTGTTCTTAACCTAAAGCACCACTTTAGCTAATGGGGCCTCCTGCTGCTGCCATGCCGCTGCAGCACGATTTCTGTTCTCATACTGAAGCAAAGTTCTTAACCTGAAGCACTATTTCTGGGTTAGTGGAGTCTGTAACCTGAAGCATATGTAACCCGGGGTACCACTGTACTGAAGTGAATCTCTTCTGCACATCTCTGGTATGATATCTTGTCCCAATATCAAGTCTGTTGCTGTGAAAGAAAGGTTGTTCCTTGCAGTGGAGGAAGTCAAAACGTGAATGTGTGGAGGGCATGTAGTAATCATACAGAAAAGCCCTAAGGAACGAGAGGAGCATCTAAACCCTGCTGCAGAGCTTGTCCTTTAAAAAAGAACCCCAACCCACTGTATTTGTTTTAGAATGTTTGTTTGTTTTATTCTCCATAATTTGGTATGAATTGGCATTTACAGCTTTTATTCCATGTTGCACAGCTGAAACACCAAAACACGTTTTTATATGTATCCTTTTAAAATTACTGCTAGCAGCGCAAGGTAAACACATCTGTTTTGATTAGCTACATTCCGTGTTGTGTGTCAGAACAAAAAAAAAAAAACCTCTGTAAAAAACATTGGCTGTACTGTACTGTAAGATCTATGCATAATTATTTCGAAAACACAGAAACCAGGCAGACAGGAAAGTAATGAGTAAAATATGTTTTTTTAAAAATAAATAAATAAATAAATCCTCAAATGAATAAAAGGTTTAGATATTATAAACAAAACACTTTTTTTTTTGGTCAGGTCAGTTTCTTTTAAACCCAGCATATTTATAAGGGTGCCCTGCTTTTTAAAAAGCTGTATATAAACTAGATAGCATGCGTAGCTGCTCTGTTTAGAAAACAGCAAAGTACCATGTTAAAAGTCTCTGTTTAGTCAGCCCACCCACAGAGAAAAAAAAGTTGACATTTAAAAACAGGATATAGTGAACAGTTTGTACCATTGTGCCCAGTAAATCTGACAGTTCCCTGCTGACGTTTTAGTTGAGTATGAGAAGTGAAGAACTAACTTCCTCGGCTTCACAGAGGATAGGAACCAAGTTCCACATGTAGGCAAGGGTCATGGGGCCTGCCTGCACAAGTAATCTTGAACCAAGAAAAGCTTTATTTTCCACAGCACACGATTCTATCTTGGAACTCACTGATACTGAATGTGCTAATGGATACATGCATTATTTGAGTCAAGAGACAAAGATTGGAACCTGGATGCCTGTGGCAAACTCCTGGCCCACGCACACAGATTGCAGCACCAATGTTGGGCCAAAGGATCTTCCAATTCTTTTGCAATGTCTCCAGTGCTGCGCCAGCATTCTGTTGCACCAGTGGCGCTGCAGTGTTGGGTTCAGCCCTCCATGTGCAAGTTACTTGTGCAAGAAGAGAGAGAGAGTGGTCTTGAACAACCCAAAAACGGAGTGGGGGGGGGAGAAGAAGAAAGAAGAAGAAGAAGAAGAAGAAGAAGAGTACTACTACAACTCCCATCATCCCTAGCTAGCAAGACCAGTCGAAATAAATAAAAAAATTAAAAATTGTCCAGTAGCAATTTTTAAATCTTTGACAATTTTTTATTTATTTCACCTACCTGAATCTAGCAGGACCAGTGGTCAGGGATGATGGGAATTGTAGTCCAAAAACAGCTGGAGACCCCATGTTTGGGAAACACTGCTCCGGGATGATGTTGGACTACAACTCCCAGCCCTAGCTAGTGTGCTCAGTGGTCAGGGATGATGGGAAGTGTAGTCCGAAAACAGCTGGAGACCCATGTTTGGGAAACCCTGCTTTAGACTATGTAGGTGTGTGTTGCCTTTGGAGATGCAATTATCTGATAATCTCAACATTAAGAATGTAAGAGCATAAGAAGACCCTGCTGGATCAGGCTAATGGTCCAGATGCCTGTGGGAAACCTACAGTCAGGATCCAAGTTCATCTGCATATCATGTTGCAAGGTTGAAAAAGCTTCTCCACCTCTGGTATAAACCTTACTGAGCTAGATGGAGCAGGGATCTGCTTGGGTCTAAGCTTTACTAGACAATGTTGCTGAGCATCTCAATGCAGCTCAGTGGGTCTAGTGCAGGAATGTTGCACAAGCCCTGCTGAAGGAAAGGGTGGATGCTCAGAGACACTGCTTGATGGGTGGTGTCCACAATACCTTTAAGTGAAGAGAGATTTATGGATGCAGAAGCAATGCCATAGTCTTGTAGATCCACTGGAGGAGAGGGCTAGCTTTAGGAGCAGGGTGCTAGAAGATGTCTTAAATGGGTCTTTTATCCCTGGATCCCACCTAGTACCTCCAAAATATCTTGTGCAAATCAGTAAAGAAATAAAATCCCGCCAGCAAGTGAAAGGAGCAATATTCTCCAAATGCAAAAAATGAGCAAGCACCCCCCCCCCGGAGAAATGTAGTAACTCTTATCCTGTATCTTTGTTAAATGTGGAGTTAAAAAATATTTACTAAACTGTGAACCGCAAGACTAAACAAAAGTCTTACTACCATTGTAAATCAAGATCAAGGCAATTTCATGCCAGGCAGAGAGGCAGCTGATGAATTTAAAAAGAGTGCTACATATGTTAGGAGAGGTGAGGGATGACGGCAATCTTCTTTTCGAGAAGATGCCGTGGGGATTGTTGGCTGCTATCTGCAGCATGCCTGGAGTGAGTTTTGTTTTGGATTAAAATTCAGAAACCTAATTAAAACAATTTACTTTCACCCATTAGCCTTAATCCTTATGAATAGCTTACTGTCTTCTCTGGTTATTTCCCTAAGAGGAACTCAGCAAGGATCTTCTCCTCCCGTATTTCTTTTTTCTTTCCCTTACTTTGGATCTGCTAGGCATCTCGTCTTGGGGTGCATAGTGAAATCGTTCAGCACTGAGAAAGGATCTGATATCCATAAAGTTTTAATCTTAAATGCAGGCATCATCCAGCTTTGTACAGACTGGGGAATGTATCTGTGCTCAACTTAACGCCAGGAGATTTGTTATGGTCCAGGATGGAGAACATTCTGTTTATGGGCCAGTCTGTCTTTGAATACCATCCCTGAGCTGGATTTAAGACAGAGTTTTAAAGAATATGTATATAATTTTCAATAACAGAGCTGTGTTTCAGGAGCAGGAAAGATTAAAACCAGGGCCACTCTAGTTTCATACTCTCATCTGATTAAAAAAATCAGTTAGTGGAAGCATCATTCATGCTGATACAGACTCGGATGCCTTCGCAGGCTGCATTCAAGACAGCACTTTGTTTCATTTCCATGACATTTTCCTTCCCTGATGATTTTCATGTTTTATGTGATCATTCATATGATATAAAAGCCCCTCCTGGAAACCTAGTGGAATCTGGTGGACATATAGTGGTAATTTCTATGTTCTGGGGGTAAACGGTAACCCATTTCTTGACTTACTTCACTCAATAATAGATTCAAACTGACAATATTTTTTATTTTATTAAATTAGATAACACATTGTCTCTCAATTAGAAATATGGTAACCAATAGAGGTTTATATTATTAACTGAACTTGTTTGTTTCATTAAGGCTCAGATGCTGTCCTCCTTGAACATCTCTAAATCTTCTTATATACGCCATAAGCAATCTATTTTGCCACATTTCCAGACAAATAAAAAAGGTGTAATTGAATATAAAAGAGGTCTGTAAGGAAACTGCCAGACTCAAAACCCTTTGAAATGGCTGATGTAATCACTGCATGCATCATGCGTGGAGACATTGATTTATATCGTACTTCTTATATAAAGGGAGCGGGTGGCGCTGTGGCCTAAAACCGCCAAGCCCCTTGGGCCTGCTGATTGGAAGGTCAGCAGTTTGAATCCATGTGACAGGGTGTTTCTGGTTGTTGTTGTTTTACTTCTTATAATACCAGGCTAGTCACTCAAAGGGTGCTGAAGCAGACTCTTGAGGTATAAAACACCAGTTTGCCCTTCTTCACATGTATACATTGATAAATGAATGTATGCAGTATCAGGTACATCCTGAGCTCCCTTTTAAAATACTGGCAATCTTCCTAGTTTCCTTTCCCATACAAAATGTTTGCCAATTCCTTGGTGTTTCTAGAAGAATTAAAATGAAAAGATTTCCCAAAACATACAGAAACCTTGGAAGGTTAATCAGCGTTCAGATTTTGCCTATCCGTGTCCTTCTTTTTCAGGTCTAGCTTATTTACATAAGTAAGTAATTATTTGCAAATTTCACCCATTCTGCCTTAGCACCTTTGTGAGTTGCAGGGGGATTCCCCCTTCTTGTGAATGACTGTAAGAAGACGGTAAGCAATGTTGGATACAGAGCATAAGTTGTGTGGGCTTCTTCTACCACACAGGTTATGTAATTCAATGGATATAATTTGGACTTGGGCCTGCGAGTCATGGTTTTTAAGCCACATTTAGCCAGGGCTTGCATGACTAGGATTGAGCAAATCATCCTGGGACTATCTGCAGTCACAAATGTATACCCATTTTTTACCAAGAAGCATCATGAGTGGGATATGGGTAGGTCCTTCCTGCTCTCTCATCCTGTGGGTGCCATTTTGAATCTTCCTGGGTGGATTCCAGAGAGATTAAGGAAGCCATACCTTTAGCAATTAGCTGTGGGGATGGGCAGTGCCTCAGTGGTAGAGGATATACTTTGCATTCAAATGGTCCCAGGTTCCACCCCTGGATGACATAGCAGGTGATGTGAAAGAGACCCTGGAAAACTCCTGCCACTCTACAATTCTGGGCCAGATAGTCAAATAATGTGACCTAGTAAAAGGCTGCTTCTGAACATTCTATTAGTTTAATTGCAATACATAATTTCATCTGTATGCTGCCTTTCCACAGTTCAAACCATGCTCAAGGCGGCTTACAGCATGAAAAAAATACCTAACTATAACATAATAAAAGTAGTCATAAACAAACACACACAGCAAAACTGAAGAATTTCCATATAAATCACAAGATCTAAAATAAAGATACAAAAAAAACAGCAACAACCCCCTCCTCAACCTCCCCAGCCCAAAAGTAATGACTTCTTCCAAAGAGTCCTGAGAAGTGTGGAATAATGAGATGAATGTAGAGATCCCTAAGCCTTCCTCTCAGACCCTCAGTCCCCTTGGAAGAAGAACAGACTATTCAATCAGTTTACATTTGTGGCAAAGATCTAACCCATGTCACAGCTTCAGTTCCTCGTCCATTAATCCTTCCAAGCATTTGCAATGGGAAATTGACTCCGAAGGATTGTTAAAACACATTGCACATCAAAAATACGACCAATGAATAATACTGCTCCCACCATTTTAGGCATAATATTTAGGTACCATTTATATTTGCCCTTGGCAAAGCCTTCATTGGTTTAGAGATTGCCAGGCCAGTGCACACAAAGTGTCACCTAGAAATAAGCAAATGAGACAGCTGAATGGACTATTCCTACACATTCAAAGGTCCTGTGCATGTCAGAGCCTGTCAACGGCTTTCAAAACATGAACAGTGGGATTTCCAAGTTTGTAGGAAAAATAAGTCTCATTCTTGTCTTTCAGTAAAACAGAGAAAATTGGATGATGTTGAAAGAAACAGTCTTCAAACACCTAAAACGGGAAAGAAAATTAATAGTAAACCCACAGTGTGAAAACTTAATGTTTACACTTCTTACTTTCTTTTTTTGGGGGGAAAAAAAGACATTTTGACTAATGCTTAAAATCATCATCCTTCTACTCAAAGGATGCATCTGTATGCTTATCCCTTTATCCTATTTTGCACCAGAGGGGAGATATCAAAAGGGTGATGATTATTCCATTTACTGACGTATTTCACAGTAAGAAGAATTTACCCAGTTCTTTGTGAGGTACAATTCTACTGCTGTTTGCTTACTGTATAAAGATGGCTTTGCTACAGAGAACAACTTATTGCCTACTGGAAAAATACATGGGGTTGTGTGCAGTGGAGAGACATGTTCTCCATTCAGTTGCCACTGCAGGATCTCCTCTGAGATCATTGCCATTTGACATCATAACCTTCATCTGAGACCACACACATCTCTCTCAAGTAGAAATTCATCCAGCTCAAAAGAATTTCCATCAAGCTGAAGTTAACTTTTGGCCCAGAAACAGCATTTCAATTGGCTTGAAGAGGCAACAGAGTAATAGATTGCTGCTTATTTGCACATGCAATGGGTTTAGCAAATGTTAGGTAGGCAGTTGAGCTTCTCAAACTGTCAGCCCGAGTAGGGCTTAGTTTGATCTGTTGACTCACCCAGACCAAAATTTGCTTCAGTTCTAGGTTCTGGCTCTGAAATGCAATATGAAATAACAGTAAACACAACTCCTGACAATCTCTGGCTGCATCAATTAAATAAAAAAGCAAGTTTCTAGTCCATATAGCTGCAAATATTGCTTTGACAATGTATGGGCAATCTGTGGTGAAATCTCTGAAGGTGGAGGTTGAGTAAGATGTACAATGTTCAGTTACATCCATACCATACATGAAAAGTACTTTTAACGCACATGGTTTCCCCAAATGAATCTTGGGAATTGTAGTTTGTCCTTCACAGTTACAATTCCAAGCACCCTTAAGAACTACATTTCCCAGGGCCATGTGTTTTAAACGCTCATTAAATGTGCTTTTAATCTACCCAGACATAGGTCTCATTGAGTTCAGTGAGAGATCATTGCAAGTTAAGAAATTGTGGGACTGCAGCTTAAACATCTCTCTTCCTTCCTCATGGCTGGCAATTGTGTCATTACGCAAATAACACAAAATAAAATAACTTAAGCCAAGCAAAATCTTTTTTACATTTAATTTGGGCAACTTTGGTGTACATATTCTTTTTTAAAAAATGTGATACACACAGTGCTGCTTATTCCCCACCACCCAAAAAAAAATTCATTGCTTTTACTGCAGAGATACAGATCTATTCTTTAAAACACAGAAGAAGAAAAGTCAGTGTTATGTTGTCTTTTACTCTGTGGTAAGAACCACAAGATAATTTAAGAATACTAAGATTTCACTTTGGGGGAGAGGGGCCTCTCTTTTCCATTTGTTGAGGCCCAGCAGAAAACAATAATTGGAGCAGGGGAGCAGCGATCTTCAGCGAGTTTTTGCCTTTTTGAACTAGAAATACATATGTGGTTAAACAGTGTTGTGATACCCAGAACTATGAGAAACTATCAGATCTAAATCTTGTAGAGTAAGGCCAAACAAGAAGACAGACTGTGTATCGACAGTGGGTGGGCTGACACCCTCCTTGGCTTTTGGTACAGATCCAGGAAGCAGTCTGGGTGATCCCCTCTCCCTTCCTTGAGAAACCGTAGTTCTGTTTGCAACTGTGGGCAGCAAACACCAGCTGAAACACCTGCGTACAGCTCATGCCATGCACAGATGTACAGCACTTGTTGCTGATCCATCTGGAAAGCAGCCTAGTTCATGCCTGCATGCCAGCATGTTTGACTGAGGCACAGAACATCCACAATGGGATTCAGGTACATTTTCATCACTGTTCCCACCTCCACTCCCCTTTGAAAAGTAGGTGGGAAGCAATATATTTATTTATCCTGTCTTATTTAAAATAATTTCTGTACTACTTTTCATTTGAAAATAAATCCCAACCTAGTTTACAACAGTAAAATAATATATTAGAAGTGATTGTATAAGGAAAATTTTGCATCGTGTTTTCATTCCTGTCCTGTTATTCCTTTCTGTTCTTCTCATTCACTGCCCAACTCAAATGTCAGAAACCTTTTTCATCACAGAAGATGTTCCAAAAAGCAAGGAGACAAGGAGACCTTTGGCCATGCAGATGTTACTGGACTACAACTCCCATCATCCCTAACCATCAACAGTGCTCCCTGGGGCTGGTGGGATTTGTTTCTCAACCCTGCAGTAAGGGATATCACAGCTTTAATTCTGATCAGATTGAAAGCTGGTGAAGGTTCCATCCTAAATTCTAATCTGGGTTCTTTTTGACATACTGTATCCCTGATCCATACACCATATTTTGACCTTTAACAGCACTCACTCAATGAGTCAGATCTATAATGCAACCATCTGCTCAAAGGGCTAAGAGAGAGAGAAAGATGGCAGCACCAAATACGGAAGGGGCAAACCTCAAAGCAGGGTTGAAAAATGTAGAGAACTTTAATAATAATAATAATTTATTATTTATACCCCGCCCATCTGGCTGTGCTTCCCCAGCCACTCTTGGCGGCTTCCAAAAGAATATTAAAATGCTGTGATACATCAAACATTAAAAGCTTCCCTAAACAGGGCTGCCTTCAGAGGTCTTCTAAAAGTCTGGTAGTTGTTGTTCTCTTTGACATCTGGTGGGAGGGCGTTCCACAGGGAGGGCGCCACTACCAAGAAGGCCCTCTGCCTGGTTCCCTGTAACTTGGCTTCTCGCAGTGAGGGAACCGCCAGAAGGCCCTCGGTGCTGGACCTCAGTGTCCGGGTAGAATGATGGGGGTGGAGACGCTCCTTCAGGTATACTGGACCAAGGCCGTTTAGGGCTTTAAAGGTCAGCACCAACACTTTGAATTGTGCTCGGAAATGTACTGGGAGCCAATGTAGGTCTTTCAAGACCGGTGTTATATGGTCTCAGTGGCCGCTCCCAGTCACCAGACTGGCTGCTGCGTTCTGGATTAGTTGTAGTTTCCGGGTCACCTTCAAAGGTAGCCCCACGTAGAGCGCATTGCAGTAGTCCAAGCGGGAGATAACCAGAGCATGTACCACTCTGGCGAGGCAGTCCGCAGGCAGATAGGGTCTCAGCCTGCGTACCAAATGGAGCTGGTATACATCTGCCCTGGACACAGATTTGACCTGTGCCTCCATGGACAGCTGTGAGTCCAAAATGACTCCCAGGCTGCGCACCTGGTCCTTCAGGGGCACAGTTACCCCATTCAGGACCAGGGAATCCTCCACACCTGCCCACCTCCTGTCCCCCAGAAACAGTACTTCTGTCTTGCCAGGATTCAATCTCAATTTGTTAGCCGCGATCTGCCATTAATAAAATAGTGAAATTGTCTGATGTGTTTCTGTGGAAATCTTCCTCAGGGGCACACGAATTCAATTTCTAGCAACACAATATCTTTCAAACGATACCTTGCCTCACACCATAACTCAACAAATTGCACGATTGTCCCATGAGAAAAGCTTCCACTGAAATACGTTGGGCGTTAACTGCATTTTACAAAAGCCATTTCAAGCTCTCCCTCCCATTTTGGTACTTCCCATTTCCCTGAGGGTTTGCTATTTTTTTGTACAAAGGATAATGGCAAAAGAACCACAAATCCTTATCTGTGGGTGTCACTTCCCTGCTACTGCTGTAGTGAAAGGATACTGGGCCAAAGCATTTCAACAGCATCAGACACAGTTGAGAGAGAAGGAAAGGCGACCGGCAGCTAGAATGGATACTTAAGCACAGCTTCCCTCCCCACAAAAAAAGATGAAATGCATCATTAAATGTATACGGGCTAATTTATATGTCTATACACAAATTTAGAAATAAATCATTACAATTCAAATAGAAACACATCTCATTATTGTGAGGAAGACTGTGCCCAGGTAATCCATGCACCTGTTCTCCTATTCAGGTGCTAACTGGGCTATTTCATGTCTCCTGCTCTCTCTTCTTATGGCTCCCAACCTAGTCAAGCATCTTATTCTCACAGTGGCCAATCAGATGTATATGAGAAGCCATCTGATTTCCTGCAGATGGTATTCAGGAGCATATCACCTCTGACTGCAGAGGCAGAGCAGAGTCATTGTGGCTAGTAGCCACTGATAGCCTTTAGACCAGACTTGGACTGTCAAATAGAGGACTGTCTTCTGGCAGCCCTTGAAACAGAGGGCTGTCCTCTATAAAGGCCACCCTACCAACAGCCATGTGTTGCTGCCATGGTATCGTTGGAGTGTTTGGGTGACCTGGGTTACCAGCACAAACAGACACCATTAAAAAAAAAAATACAGTAGGGCATTATGTGGGGTGGAACCGTTCAGGGGCGGAGAGGGGGAGTGATGTCAGATATTATAACCTCAGGGTTGTTTTTATATATTAGAGTGGGGGTGGTTGGAATGTGACACCAGCACATGAAATAAGTGCTAATTCCACCCATAATATCATATATACAACAGCATGACCAGTGCTTGTTTTTCCTCAGGAGACTTTTGTTGCCTTATAAGAAAGCCCACAGTTGTGACATCTTGCTTTCCACATGAGGCGAAGTAAGACAAAATGAGGGAAATGAAATCAATAAGCCCTCTGAAGCTCAGAAACAAACCGACGGGCACATTTTGTGCTGCCCTTTGGTAACTGACGTTGGGGTTGGTGGGGGGTTGGGAATAGGGTTATGAGGCAAACGCTTCACCGAAGAACTCACTGGGGACACTGGTAAAAATAAATTGCTCAGCTCTAATTTTCTTAGCAGCTTCCATGCTATTCTTTGAAACTGAGTAAGAAACCCTTGGCCTAATCCCAAGAGCCAATCTATAGTAAATAGTGCACACTTAATGCCTAAGTTCCTTTTTAGCACCATTCCGACAGTGACTTCAGCCACACAGCTTAGTCATAGCAGACATTTTTGTGGTGAAAGCATTAAACCCACATGCAGCTCTCTTTCTGTGGCCACAGGGGGTCATGCTCCTTTCCCATTAGCTGAATAAATCATAAAGTCTGCATGGACCACACAAGAAGCAAGGCGAGCAGCAAGCCACAGTCAGTGCTGCTTACAGCCTGCTTTTCTTTTCAGGCGAAGAAAAGGAAAGGGAAAGAAAGGGAAAGAAAATTGGGAGTGGGGGTTGAAATACAGCAAAACAGGCAAGCTGTAGGCCCATTATTTGATTTTGTTGTTTTAATCTGGTATCTCTGAGGAAACATAGAGACTTATATTATTATAATTCTACCTCAGAGAAGAAAGGTATTAAACATTTGCTTGAAAATGCAGTGTGCATCTCTTGTTATATCATATGTAGCAAAATATGAGGTAAAAAACATCCCTGAGTTTATATGAATAATAACTACTATTCCGCCCCACTCCCCGCCCCCCACAAAAAGCATGTTATAGCACATCTTGATGTGACCCAAATCAGATATAATTCTGTGACTTCCTAGACCATATGTCATTTTAGGATCAGACACGAACAAAAATCGTGCCTAGCTATTTTTCACATTGTATGATTCATTCCACCAATGTAGTTAACAGAGTGAGGTCTGGAAGTCTAGAGGTTAGTTCAAGTTCCCATCAATCAGGAAATGAGATAAGAAGTAGGAATTTTAAACATAGCCATTAGCATGCAAGTGTTATCACACAGAGAAGACACATACTCGGCTCATTATACTAAGCAGCTTTCCTAAGCATTTCTTTACACATGTTCTATACCAAAGGCAAATAATAACAATATTTCTCCCCAAAGGGTACTGAACTTTTTAAAAAAGGATTTATATCACAGCTT